>NW_026511196.1:0-44446 GCF_027579735.1 Bombina bombina | reverse complement strand
AAGGTTGTTTTGCGTACTAAGCCTGGTTTTCTTCCAAAAGTTGTTTCCAACAAGAATATTAACCAGGAAATAGTTGTTCCTTCTCTGTGTCCGAAACCAGTTTCAAAGAAGGAACGTTTGTTACACAATCTAGATGTAGTCCGTGCTTTAAAGTTCTATTTAGAAGCAACAAAGGATTTTAGGCAAGCCTCATCTTTGTTTGTCGTTTACTGAGGTAAGAGGAGAGGACAAAAAGCTACTGCTACCTCTTTCTTTCTGGCTGAAAAGCATTATCCGATTGGCTTATGAGACTGCCGGACGGCAGCCTCCTGAACGAATCACAGCTCACTCTACTAGGGCTGTGGCTTCCACATGGGCCTTCAAGAACGAGGCTTCTGTTGATCAGATATGTAAGGCAGCGACTTGGTCTTCTCTGCACACTTTTGCCAAATTCTACAAATTTGATACTTATGCTTCTTCGGAGACTATTTTTGGGAGAAAGGTTTTGCAAGCCGTGGTGCCTTCCATTTAGGTAACCTGATTTGCTCCCTACCTTCATACGTGTCCTAAAGCTTTGGTATTGGTTCCCACAAGTAATGGATGACGCCGTGGACCGGACACACCAATGTTGGAGAAAACAGAATTTATGCTTACCTGATAAATTACTTTCTCCAACGGTGTGTCCGGTCCACGGCCCGCCCTGTTTTTTTAATCGCGTTTGAACAATTTTTTTCTCTATACACTAGTCACCACGGCACCGTATAGTTTCTCCTTTTCTCCAACATAGGTGTGTCCGGTCCACGGCGTCATCCTTACTTGTGGGATATTCTCTTCCCCAACAGGAAATGGCAAAGAGCCCAGCAAAGCTGGTCACATGATCCCTCCTAGGCTCCGCCTACCCCAGTCATTCTCTTTGCCGTTGTACAGGCAACATCTCCACGGAGATGGCTTAGAGTTTTTTAGTGTTTAACTGTAGTTTTTATTATTCAATCAAGAATTTGTTATTTTGAAATAGTGCTGGCATGTACTATTTACTCAGAAACAGAAAAGAGATGAAGATTTCTGTTTGTATGAGGAAAATGATTTTAGCAACCGTCACTAAAATCCATGGCTGTTCCACACAGGACTGTTGAGAGCAATTAACTTCAGTTGGGGGAACAGTGAGCAGTCTCTTGCTGCTTGAGGTATGACACATTCTAACAAGACGATGTAATGCTGGAAGCTGTCATTTTCCCTATGGGATCCGGTAAGCCATGTTTATTACGATCGTAAATAAGGGCTTCACAAGGGCTTATTAAGACTGTAGACTTTTTCTGGGCTAAATCGATTCATTATTAACATATATTTAGCCTTGAGGAATCATTTTATCTGGGTATTTTGATATAATAATATCGGCAGGCACTGTTTTAGACACCTTATTCTTAGGGGCTTTCCCAAAGCATAGGCAGAGCCTCATTTTCGCGCCGGTGTGGCGCACTTGTTTTTGAGAGGCATGGCATGCAGTCGCATGTGAGAGGAGCTCTGATACTTAGAAAAGGCTTTCTGAAGGCGTCATTTGGTATCGTATTCCCCTTTGGGCTTGGTTGGGTCTCAGCAAAGCAGATACCAGGGACTGTAAAGGGGTTAAAGTTAAAAACGGCTCCGGTTCCGTTATTTTAAGGGTTAAAGCTTCCAAATTTGGTGTGCAATACTTTTAAGGCTTTAAGACACTGTGGTGAAAATTTGGTGAATTTTGAACAATTCCTTCATGTTTTTTCGCAATTGCAGTAATAAAGTGTGTTCAGTTTAAAATTTAAAGTGACAGTAACGGTTTTATTTTAAAACGTTTTTTGTACTTTGTTATCAAGTTTATGCCTGTTTAACATGTCTGAACTACCAGATAGACTGTGTTCTGAATGTGGGGAAGCCAGAATTCCTATTCATTTAAATAAATGTGATTTATGTGACAATGACAATGATGCCCAAGATGATTCCTCAAGTGAGGGGAGTAAGCATGGTACTGCATCATTCCCTCCTTCGTCTACACGAGTCTTGCCCACTCAGGAGGCCCCTAGTACATCTAGCGCGCCAATACTCCTTACTATGCAACAATTAACGGCTGTAATGGATAATTCTGTCAAAAACATTTTAGCCAAAATGAACACTTATCAGCGTAAGCGCGATTGCTCTGTTTTAGATACTGAAGAGCATGACGACGCTGATAATAATATTTCTGAAGGGCCCCTAACCCAGTCTGATGGGGCCAGGGAGGTTTTGTCTGAGGGAGAAATTACTGATTCAGGGAACATTTCTCAACAAGCTGAACCTGATGTGATTGCATTTAAATTTAAGTTGGAACATCTCCGCATTCTGCTTAAGGAGGTATTATCCACTCTGGATGATTGTGACAAGTTGGTCATCCCAGAGAAACTATGTAAAATGGACAAGTTCCTAGAGGTGCCGGGGCTCCCAGAAGCTTTTCCTATACCCAAGCGGGTGGCGGACATTGTTAATAAAGAATGGGAAAGGCCCGGTATTCCTTTCGTCCCTCCCCCCATATTTAAAAAATTGTTTCCTATGGTCGACCCCAGAAAGGACTTATGGCAGACAGTCCCCAAGGTCGAGGGAGCGGTTTCCACTTTAAACAAACGCACCACTATTCCCATAGAGGATAGTTGTGCTTTCAAAGATCCTATGGATAAAAAATTAGAAGGTTTGCTTAAGAAAATGTTTGTTCAGCAGGGTTACCTTCTACAACCAATTTCATGCATTGTCCCTGTCACTACAGCCGCATGTTTCTGGTTCGATGAGCTGATAAAGGCGGTCGATAGTGATTCTCCTCCTTATGAGGAGATTATGGACAGAATCAATGCTCTCAAATTGGCTAATTCTTTCACCCTAGACGCCACTTTGCAATTGGCTAGGTTAGCGGCTAAGAATTCAGGGTTTGCTATTGTGGCGCGCAGAGCGCTTTGGTTGAAATCTTGGTCGGCTGATGCGTCTTCCAAGAACAAGCTACTTAACATTCCTTTCAAGGGGAAAACGCTGTTTGGCCCTGACTTGAAAGAGATTATCTCTGATATCACTGGGGGTAAGGGCCACGCCCTTCCTCAGGATCGGCCTTTCAAGGCAAAAAATAAACCTAATTTTCGTCCCTTTCGTAGAAACGGACCAACCCAAAGTGCTACGTCCTCTAAGCAAGAGGGTAATACTTCTCAAGCCAAGCCAGCTTGGAGACCAATGCAAGGCTGGAACAAGGGAAAGCAGGCCAAGAAACCTGCCACTGCTACCAAGACAGCATGAAATGTTGGCCCCCGATCCGGGACCGGATCTGGTGGGGGGCAGACTCTCTCTCTTCGCTCAGGCTTGGGCAAGAGATGTTCTGGATCCTTGGGCGCTAGAAATAGTCTCCCAAGGTTATCTTCTGGAATTCAAGGGACTTCCCCCAAGGGGGAGGTTCCACAGGTCTCAGTTGTCTTCAGACCACATAAAAAGACAGGCATTCTTACATTGTGTAGAAGACCTGTTAAAAATGGGAGTGATTCATCCTGTTCCATTAAGAGAACAAGGGGTGGGGTTCTACTCCAATCTGTTCATAGTTCCCAAAAAAGAGGGAACGTTCAGACCAATCTTAGATCTCAAGATCTTAAACAAGTTTCTCAAGGTTCCATCGTTCAAGATGGAAACCATTCGAACTATTCTTCCTTCCATCCAGGAAGGTCAATTCATGACCACGGTGGATTTAAAGGATGCGTATCTACATATTCCTATCCACAAGGAACATCATCGGTTCCTAAGGTTCGCATTCCTGGACAAACATTACCAGTTCGTGGCGCTTCCTTTCGGATTAGCCACTGCTCCAAGGGTTTTCACAAAGGTACTAGGGTCCCTTCTAGCTGTGCTAAGACCAAGGGGCATTGCTGTAGTACCTTACTTGGACGACATTCTGATTCAAGCGTCGTCCCTTCCTCAAGCAAAGGCTCACACGGACATTGTCCTGGCCTTTCTCAGATCTCACGGATGGAAAGTGAACGTGGAAAAGAGTTCTCTATCTCCGTCAACAAGGGTTCCCTTCTTGGGAACAATAATAGACTCCTTAGAAATGAGGATTTTCCTGACAGAGGCCAGAAAAACAAAACTTCTAGACTCTTGTCGGATACTTCATTCCGTTCCTCTTCCTTCCATAGCTCAGTGCATGGAAGTGATCGGGTTGATGGTAGCGGCAATGGACATAGTTCCTTTTGCGCGCATTCATCTAAGACCATTACAACTGTGCATGCTCAGTCAGTGGAATGGGGACTATACAGACTTGTCTCCGAAGATACAAGTAAATCAGAGGACCAGAGACTCACTCCGTTGGTGGCTGTCCCTGGACAACCTGTCACAAGGGATGACATTCCGCAGACCAGAGTGGGTCATTGTCACGACCGACGCCAGTCTGATGGGCTGGGGCGCGGTCTGGGGATCCCTGAAAGCTCAGGGTCTTTGGTCTCGGGAAGAATCTCTTCTACCGATAAATATTCTGGAACTGAGAGCGATATTCAATGCTCTCAAGGCTTGGCCTCAGCTAGCGAGGGCCAAGTTCATACGGTTTCAATCAGACAACATGACAACTGTTGCGTACATCAACCATCAGGGGGGAACAAGGAGTTCCCTAGCGATGGAAGAAGTGACCAAAATCATTCTATGGGCGGAGTCTCACTCCTGCCACCTGTCTGCTATCCACATCCCAGGAGTGGAAAATTGGGAAGCGGATTTTCTGAGTCGTCAGACATTGCATCCGGGGGAGTGGGAACTCCATCCGGAAATCTTTGCCCAAGTCACTCTGCTGTGGGGCATTCCAGACATGCATCTGATGGCCTCTCGTCAGAACTTCAAAGTTCCTTGCTACGGGTCCAGATCCAGGGATCCCAAGGCGGCTCTAGTGGATGCACTAGTAGCACCTTGGACCTTCAAACTAGCTTATGTGTTCCCGCCGTTTCCTCTCATCCCCAGGCTGGTAGCCAGGATCAATCAGGAGAGGGCGTCGGTGATCTTGATAGCTCCTGCGTGGCCACGCAGGACTTGGTATGCAGATCTGGTGAATATGTCATCGGCTCCACCTTGGAAGCTACCTTTGAGACGAGACCTTCTTGTTCAGGGTCCGTTCGAACATCCGAATCTGGTTTCACTCCAGCTGACTGCTTGGAGATTGAACGCTTGATCTTATCGAAGCGAGGGTTCTCAGATTCTGTTATCGATACTCTTGTTCAGGCCAGAAAGCCTGTAACTAGAAAGATTTACCACAAAATTTGGAAAAAATATATCTGTTGGTGTGAATCTAAAGGATTCCCTTGGGACAAGGTTAAGATTCCTAGGATTCTATCCTTCCTTCAAGAAGGATTGGAAAAAGGATTATCTGCAAGTTCCCTGAAGGGACAGATTTCTGCCTTGTTTGTGTTACTTCACAAAAAGCTGGCAGCTGTGCCAGATGTTCAAGCCTTTGTTCAGGCTCTGGTTAGAATTAAGCCTGTTTACAAACCTTTGACTCCTCCTTGGAGTCTCAATTTGGTTCTTTCAGTTCTTCAGGGGGTTCCGTTTGAACCCTTACATTCCGTTGATATTAAGTTATTATCTTGGAAAGTTTTGTTTTTAGTTGCAATTTCTTCTGCTAGAAGAGTTTCAGAATTATCTGCTCTGCAGTGTTCTCCTCCTTATCTGGTGTTCCATGCAGATAAGGTGGTTTTACGTACTAAACCTGGTTTTCTTCCAAAAGTTGTTTCTAACAAAAACATTAACCAGGAGATTATCGTACCTTCTCTGTGTCCGAAACCAGTTTCAAAGAAGGAACGATTGTTGCACAATTTGGATGTTGTTCGCGCTCTAAAATTCTATTTAGATGCTACAAAGGATTTTAGACAAACATCTTCCTTGTTTGTTGTTTATTCCGGTAAAAGGAGAGGTCAAAAAGCAACTTCTACCTCTCTTTCTTTTTGGATTAAAAGCATCATCAGATTGGCTTACGAGACTGCCGGACGGCAGCCTCCCGAAAGAATCACAGCTCATTCCACTAGGGCTGTGGCTTCCACATGGGCCTTCAAGAACGAGGCTTCTGTTGATCAGATATGTAGGGCAGCGACTTGGTCTTCACTGCACACTTTTACCAAATTTTACAAGTTTGATACTTTTGCTTCTTCTGAGGCTATTTTTGGGAGAAAGGTTTTGCAAGCCGTGGTGCCTTCCATTTAGGTGACCTGATTTGCTCCCTCCCTTCATCCGTGTCCTAAAGCTTTGGTATTGGTTCCCACAAGTAAGGATGACGCCGTGGACCGGACACACCAAAGTTGGAGAAAACAGAATTTATGTTTACCTGATAAATTACTTTCTCCAACGGTGTGTCCGGTCCACGGCCCGCCCTGGTTTTTTTAATCAGGTCTGATAATTTATTTTCTTAACTACAGTCACCACGGTACCATATGGTTTCTCCTATGCAAATATTCCTCCTTAACGTCGGTCGAATGACTGGGGTAGGCGGAGCCTAGGAGGGATCATGTGACCAGCTTTGCTGGGCTCTTTGCCATTTCCTGTTGGGGAAGAGAATATCCCACAAGTAAGGATGACGCCGTGGACCGGACACACCGTTGGAGAAAGTAATTTATCAGGTAAACATAAATTCTGTTTTTTTCTCCTAACCGTCGGTCGAATGACTGGGGGGCGGAGCCTGAGGAGGGGCTATATGGACAGCTTTTGCTGTGCTCTTTGCCATTTCCTGTTGGGGAAGAGAATATTCCCACAAGTAATGGATGACGCAGTGGACCGGACACACCGTTGGAGAAAGTAATTTATCAGGTAAACATAAATTCTGTTTTTTCATCAGGATCTCAAATCATTAAATTTGAAGGTATGGAAATTGAACGCTTAGTCATAGAGGTTTCTCTGATTCAGTGATTAATACTATGCTACAGGCTCATAAGTCTGTTTCAAGAAAGATTTATTATCTATTTTGGAAGACCTATATTTCATGGTGTTCTTCTCATAAATTCTCCTGGCATTCTTTTAGAATTCCTAGAATTTTAGTTTTTTCAGGATGGTTTGGATAAAGGTTTGTCTGCAAGTACTTTGAAGGGACAATCTCTGCTCTTTGTTTTATTTTATTGAAAGATTGCTAAGCTTCCTAATATTCACTGTTTTGTTCAGGCTTTGCAGGCTCCTCCTTTTGAACCTATGCATTCATTGGATATTAATGGAAAGTGTTGTTCCTTTTGCCATCTCTTCTGCTAAAAGAGTTTCCAAATTGTCTGCTCTTGTGAGTCTCCTTTCTCTTAAGTGTAGTCAGTCCACGGGTCATCCATTACTTATGGAATATATCTCTTCCTAACAGGAAGCTGCAAGAGGATCACCCAAGCAGAGCTGCTATATAGCTCCTCCCCTCACATGTCATATTCAGTCATTCTCTTGCAGCCTAACTAAAGATAGGTCGCTGTGAGAGGTCTGTGGTGTTTTTTAACTTCGTTTATTTCTTCAATCAAAAGTTTGTTATTTTAAATGGCACCGGAGTGTGCTGTTTGTTCTCAGGCAGCATTAGAAGAAGAATCTGCCTGCGTTTTCTATGATCTTAGCAGACGTAACTAAGATCCACTGGCTGTTCTCATCTGAGGAGTGAGGTAACTTCAGAAAAGGGGAATAGCATGCAGGGCCCCCATGCAAATGAGGTATGTGCAGTAAATTATTTTTCTGAGGAATGGAATTGACTGAGAAAATACTGCTGATACCGATGTAACGTAAGTTCAGCCTTAAATGCAGTGATAGCGACTGGTATTAGGCTGATGAGTGTGTGTACACTGAATGTATTTTTCTAAGGAATGGAATTGACTCTGAAAATACTGTTAATACTGAAATAATGTATGAGCCTTAACTGCAGTAAAAGCGACTGGTAGCAGGCTTATTAATAACACTTCATAACTTTTAAAATGTATGTTTAAAACGTTTACTGGCATGTTAATCGTTTTTTGTGAGGTACTTGGTGATAAAACTTATTGGGGCATGATTTTTACCACATGGCCATCTTTGTTTTCTGCATAGAAACAGTTATCTGAGCTTCCCCACTGTTGTAATATGAGTGGGAAGGGCCTATTTTAGCGCTTTTTTGCGCAGTAAAAATTCAGTCACAATCTGTCTACTTCATCCTCCATGATCCAGATCGTCTCTAGAGAGCTCAGGGGTCTTCAAAATTCATTTTGAGGGAGGTAATCAGTCACAGCAGACCTGTGACAGTGTGTTTTGACTGTGAGAAAAACGTTAATTATTAAATTGTTATCCGTTTTTGGGTATTAAGGGGTTAATCATCCATTTGCTGGTGGGTGCAATCCTTTGCTAACTTAATACATTTACTGTGAAAAATTGGTTGCTATAACTATTTTGGTTCATTGTTATTTCAACTGACAGCTTTTTGTGCTTCTTAAAGGCACAGTAGCGTTTTTTATATTGCTTGTAAATTTATTTAGAAAAGTATTTCCAAGCTTGCTAGTCTCATTGCTAGTCTGTTTAAACATGTCTGACTCAGATGAATCTCTTTGTTCACTATGTTTAAAGGCCAATGTGGAGCCCAATAGAAATTTGTGTACTAATTGCATTGATGTTACTTTAAATAAAAGTCAATCTTTACATGCAAAGAAATTATCACCAGACGAGGGGGAAGTTATGCCGACTAACTCTCCTCACGTGTCAGTACCTTCGCCTCCCGCTCAGGAGGTGCGTGATTTCGTGGCGCCAAGTACATCAGGGAGGCCCTTACAAATCACTTTGCAAGACATGGCTACTGTTATGACAGAAGTATTATCTAAATTGCCAGAATTAAGAGGCAAGCGCGATAGCTCTGGGTTAAGGACAGAGCGCGCGGATGAGGTGAGAGCCATGTCAGATACTGCGTCACAGTTTGCAGAACATGAAGACGGAGAGCTTCATTCTGTGGGTGACGGATCTGATCCAGGGAGACTGGATTCAGAGATTTCTAATTTTAAATTTAAGCTTGAGAACCTCCGTATATTGCTAGGGGAGGTATTAGCGGCTCTGAATGATTGTAACACGGTTGCAATTCCAGAAACATTATGTAGGTTGGATAGATACTATGCGGTACCGGTGTGTACTGACGTGTTTCCTATACCTAAAAGGCTTACAGAGATTATTAGCAAGGAGTGGGATAGACCTGGTGTGCCTTTTTCCCCTCCTCCCATATTTAGGAAAATGTTTCCTATAGACGCCACCACACGAGACTTATGGCAGACGGTCCCTAAGGTGGAGGGAGCAGTTTCTACTTTAGCTAAGCGTACCACTATCCCGGTGGAGGATAGTTGTGCTTTTTCAGATTCAATGGATAAGAAATTAGAGGGTTACCTTAAGAAGATGTTTGTTCAACAAGGTTTTATCTTACAGCCCCTTGCATGCATTGCGCCTGTCACTGCTGCGGCGGCATTCTGGTTTGAGTCTCTGGAAGAGGCCATTCGCACTGCTCCATTGGATGAAATTATGAACAAGCTTAAAGCACTTAAGCTAGCTAACGCATTTGTTTCTGATGCGTTGTACATTTAACCAAACTTACGGCTAAGAACTCCGGATTCGCCATCCAAGCGCGCAGAGCGCTATGGCTTAAATCCTGGTCAGCTGACGTGACTTCTAAATCAAAATTGCTTAATATTCCTTTCAAAGGGCAGACCTTATTCGGGCCCGGCTTGAAAGAAATTATAGCTGACATTACGGGAGGTAAGGGCCATGCTCTACCTCAGGACAGGGCCAAATCAAAGGCCAAACAGTCTAATTTTCGTGCCTTTCGTAACTTCAAGGCAGGAGCAGCATCAACTTCCTCCGCTCTAAAACAGGAAGGAGCTGCTGCTCGTTACAGGCAGGGCTGGAAAGTTAACCAGTCCTGGAACAAGGGCAAGCAGGCCAAGAAACCTGCTGCTGCCCCTAAGACAGCATGAAGAGCGGGCCCCCTATCCGGAAACGGATCTAGTGGGGGGCAGACTTTCTCTCTTCGCCCAGGCTTGGGCAAGAGATGTCCAGGATCCCTGGGCGTTGGAGATAATATCTCAGGGATATCTACTGGACTTCAAAACTTCTCCTCCACGAGGGAGATTTCATCTTTCAAGGTTATCAGCAAACCAAATAAAGAAAGAGGCGTTTCTACGCTGTGTACAAGACCTCTTACTAATGGGGGTGATCCACCCAGTTCCGCGGACGGAACACGGGCAAGGATTCTATTCAAATCTATTTGTGGTTCCCAAGAAAGAGGCAACCTTCAGACCAATCTTGGACTTAAAAATCCTAAACAAATTCCTAAGAGTTCCGTCATTCAAAATGGAAACTATTCGTACCATCCTTCCCATGATCCAAGAGGGTCAGTACATGACCACAGTGGATTTAAAGGATGCCTACCTTCACATACCGATTCACATGGATCATTATCGGTACCTAAGATTTGCTTTCCTAGACAGGCATTACCAGTTTGTAGCTCTTCCCTTCGGATTAGCTACGGCTCCAAGAATCTTTACAAAAGTTCTGGGCTCACTTCTGGCGGTACTAAGACCGCGAGGCATAGCGGTGACTCCGTACCTAGACGACATTCTGATACAAGCGTCAAGTTTTCAAACTGCCAAGTCTCATACAGAGATAGTTCTGGCATTTCTGAGGTCACATGGGTGGAAGGTGAACGTGGAAAAGAGTTCTCTATTACCACTTACAAGGGTTCCCTTTCTAGGGACTCTTATAGATTCTGTAGAGATGAAAATTTACCTGACAGAGGCCAGGTTATCAAAGCTTCTAAATGCTTGCCGTGTCCTTCATTCCATTTCACACCCGTCAGTAGCTCAGTGCATGGAAGTAATCGGCTTAATGGTAGCGGCAATGGACATAGTACCATTTGCGCGCCTGCATCTCAGACCGCTGCAATTGTGCATGCTAAGTCAGTGGAACGGGGATTACTCAGATTTGTCCCCCCTACTAAATCTGGATCAAGAGGCCAGAGATTCTCTTCTATGGTGGCTTTCTCGGCCACATCTGTCCAAGGGGATGACCTTTCGCAGGCCAGATTGGACGATTGTAACAGACGCCAGCCTTCTAGGCTGGGGCGCTGTCTGGAAATCCCTGAAGGCTCAGGGACTATGGACTCAGGAGGAGAAACTCCTCCCAATAAATATTCTGGAATTAAGAGCAATATTCAATGCTCTCCTAGCTTGGTCTCAGTTAGCAACTCTGAGGTTCATCAGATTTCAGTCGGACAACATCACGACTGTGGCTTACATCAACCATCAAGGGGGAACCAGAAGTTCCCTAGCGATGTTGGAAGTCTCAAAGATAGTTCGCTGGGCAGAGTCTCACTCTTGCCACCTGTCAGCGATTTACATCCCAGGCGTGGAGAACTGGGAGGCGGATTTTCTAAGTCGCCAGACTTTTCATCCGGGGGAGTGGGAACTTCATCCGGAGGTCTTTGCTCAACTGATTCATCGTTGGGGCAAACCAGATCTGGATCTCATGGCGTCTCGCCAGAACGCCAAGCTTCCTTGTTACGGATCCAGGTCCAGGGACCCGGGAGCGGTGCTGATAGATGCTCTGACAGCCCCTTGGGTCTTCAACATGGCTTATGTGTTTCCACCATTTCCGATGCTTCCTCGTTTGATTGCCAAGATCAAACAGGAGAGAGCTTCGGTGATTCTGATAGCACCTGCGTGGCCACGCAGGACCTGGTATGCAGACCTAGTGGACATGTCGTCCTGTCCACCGTGGTCTCTGCCTCTGAGACAGGACCTTCTAATTCAGGGTCCTTTCAACCATCCAAATCTAATTTCTCTGAGGCTGACTGCATGGAGATTGAACGCTTGATTCTATCAAAGCGTGGCTTCTCGGAGTCTGTTATTGATACCTTAATACAGGCTAGGAAGCCTGTTACCAGAAAAATTTACCATAAGATATGGCGTAAATATTTATATTGGTGCGAATCCAAGAGTTACTCATGGAGTAAGGTTAGGATTCCTAGGATATTGTCCTTTCTACAAGACGGTTTAGAAAAGGGCTTATCTGCTAGTTTGTTAAAGGGACAGATTTCTGCTCTGTCTATTCTTCTACACAAACGTCTGGCTGAAGTTCCAGACGTTCAGGCTTTTTGTCAGGCTTTAGCTAGGATTAAGCCTGTGTTTAAGACCGTTGCTCCGCCGTGAAGCTTAAACTTAGTTCTTAACGTTCCTCAAGGCGTTCCATTTGAACCCCTTCATTCCGTTGATATCAAGCTGTTATCCTGGAAGGTTCTGTTTCTCTTGTTTAGTGTATCCAGTCCACGGATCATCCATTACTTATGGAATATATTCTCCTTCCCAACAGGAAGCTGCAAGAGTCCACCCACAGCAAAGCTGCTATATAGCTCCTCCCCTAACTGCCATATTCAGTCATTCTCTTGCAAGCCTCAACATAGGAGGTTGTGAGAGTCTGTGGTGCTTTCTACTTAGTTTATTCTTCAATCAAAAGTTTGTTATTTTTAAATGGCACCGGAGTGTGCTGTTTATCTCAGGCAGTATTTGGAAGAAGAATCTGCCTGCGTTTTTCTATGATCTTAGCAGACGTAACTAAGATCCATTTGCTGTTCTCACACATTCTTTGGCCAGGATTAAGCCTGTGTTTAAATCTGTTGCTCCGCCATGGAGTTTAAACCTTGTTCTTAACGTTTTACAGGGCGTTCCGTTTGAACCCCTCCATTCCATTGATATAAAGTTGTTATCCTGGAAAGTTCTGTTCTTAATAGCTATTTCCTCGGCTCGTAGAGTCTCTGAGTTATCTGCCTTACATTGTGATTCTCCTTATCTGATTTTTCATTCAGACAAGGTAGTTCTGCGTACTAAACCTGGGTTCTTACCTAAGGTAGTTACTAACAGGAATATCAATCAAGAGATTGTTGTTCCATCACTGTGTCCTAACCCTTCTTCAAAGAAGGAACGACTTTTGCATAATCTGGATGTAGTCCGTGCCCTGAAGTTCTATTTGCAGGCAACTAAAGATTTTCGTCAAACTTCTTCCCTGTTTGTCGTTTACTCTGGACAGAGAAGAGGTCAAAAGGCTTCGGCTACCTCTCTCTCTTTTTGGCTTCGTAGCATAATACGTTTAGCCTATGAGACTGCTGGACAGCAGCCTCCTGAAAGGATTACAGCTCATTCTACTAGAGCTGTGGCTTCCACCTGGGCCTTTAAAAATGAGGCCTCTGTTGAACAGATTTGCAAGGCTGCAACTTGGTCTTCACTTCACACTTTTTCAAAATTTTACAAATTTGACACTTTTGCTTCTTCGGAGGCTATTTTTGGGAGAAAGGTACTTCAGGCAGTGGTTCCTTCTGTTTAATGTTCCTGCCTTGTCCCTCCCTTCATCCGTGTACTATAGCTTTGGTATTGGTATTCCATAAGTAATGGATGACCCGTGGACTGACTACACTTAACAAGAGAAAACATAATTTATGCTTACCTGATAAATTTATTTCTCTTGTAGTGTAGTCAGTCCACGGCCCGCCCTGTCTTTAAGGCAGATCTAAATTTTAATTAAACTCCAGTCACCACTGCACCCTATGGTTTCTCCTTTCTCGTCTGGTTTTGGTCGAATGACTGAATATGACATGTGAGGGGAGGAGCTATATAGCAGCTCTGCTTGGGTGATCCTCTTGCAGCTTCCTGTTAGGAAGAGATATATTCCATAAGTAATGGATGACCCGTGGACTGACTACACTACAAGAGAAATAAATTTATCAGGTAAGCATAAATTATGTTTTTTCTGATTTTTCCATCAGGATAAGGCTGTCTTGCGAACTTTGTTTAAATTTCTTCCTAAGGTTGTGAATTCTAACTACATTAGTAGGGAAATTGTTGTGCCTTCCTTGTGTCCTAATCCCAAGAATGCTCTTGAAAGATCTTCTAGTCTGTTGTCTTCTCTGGTTCTAGGAAAGGTCAGAAAGCTTCTGCCTTTTTTTTGGCATCTTGGTTAAAGCTTTTGATTCATAAAGCTTATTTGGAGGCGGGACAGTCCCCACCTCAGAGGATCACAGCTCATTCTACTAGATCATTCTCCACTTTGGGCTTTTAAGAATGAAGCTTCAGTTAATCAGATTTGCAAAGCAGCATCTTGGTCTTTCCATACATTTACAAAATTTTACCATTTTGATGTATTTGCTTCTTTCTGAAGCAGTCTTTGGTAGAAAAGTTCTTCAGGCAGCTGTTTCAGTTTGAATCTTCTGCTAATGTTTTGTTTCTATTTTTGAAAAACTTATTTTTTGAGGATTTAATTTTTTTCAGCAGAAAATGGCCGTTTTTATTTTTATCCCTCCCTTTCTAGTGACTCTTCTGTGGAGTGGACCACATCTTGGATATTTCTATCCCATACGTCACTAGCTCATGGACTCTTGTCAGTTACATGAATTTATCAGGTTAGTTCTTACATAAATTATTTCTTTCATATTGGCAAGAGTCCATGAGACCCATCTATTTTTCCCCCCTCCTTTTTTCTATCCCCCCCCCCCCCCACTACTTTGCTATTCGTTAAACTGAATTGTGGGTGTTGTGAGGGGGTGTATTTATAGGCATTTTGAGGTTTGGGAAACTTTGTCCCTCCCGGTAGGATTGTATATCCCATAAGCCACTAGCTTATGGACTCATGCCAATATGAAAGAATTTATCAGGTAAGTTCGTACATAAATTATGTTTTTTTGTTCAGGGAAACTTATCACACGACTCATTAACAAATGAACTTCACTTATCGAACAGTTGCCCTCATCTATCTCCTCACTAATATCATTCTCAGCTTTGCAGTCCCCATCTCCTGTTTCTCACCCTCCTACCCACAGGAACAGGGCCCTAAATTCCCTGTGTATTTGTTAAACTTGGTCTGGTGTCTTTTATATTGTATAGTACTGTACTCTTATCTTTGTACCCAGGGACAGCGCTGCGGAATCTGTTGGCACTTTATAAATTAAGATCTATAGAATTAAGCAAATTAGATAATAGAAGTAAATTGGAATGTTTAAAATTGTATTCTCTATCTGAATCATAAATGAGAATTTTTGGGTTTCATGTCCCTTTAAGTGATTTATTTTTATATGCATGGTCCTTTTTTTTTAAACCACATAGTGAACCCACTAAAAATGCCTAAAGGGCAACTGAAGGTAAAATCAAATTTTTATGATAAAGCATGCAATTTAAAAAAAAAAAAAAAAAAATTCCAATATACATCCATTATCAAAATGTGCACATTATTTTAATATGCACACTTTCTGAGACTCCAGTGCCTATGGAGAGCATGTGCAGAACTGCAAAGTATATACATATATGCATTTTGTGATTGGCTGATGACTGTCACATGATACAGGAAGGGCCAAGTTAATTAACTTTGAATTTTGCTACAAAATATTCTATTTTACTGTGTATTTGTCAATTATTCAATTATGTGATTAGTGGTCCTTTAAATCCACTATGTTTATGGGTTAGATTGGGTTAAATGAGGAAGAGGATTAGATGTGTTTTGTGTAATATTGTTGTGCATTTTTTTTTTTCTCTCCTTAGGCCAGTAATTTTTTGCGTGCGTTTAGGACCATCCCAGAGGCAGCAGCTCTTGGCTTGATTCTTGCTGATTCAGATGAGGCAACAGGAAAGATGAATCTAGGCCGTCTTATCCAGAGTTGGTGTCGATTCCTCTTGACCCAGCTTCACCAAGAAACTCAAGAATTAGAAGGTCCCCAGGCTTATCGCGGTGTTGTTGGCAGCAGGTATTGGATAGCAGAGTAAGCTGGCATATTACCTGTGTGACTTGCAGTATGTGTGTGGGTGAAGTAGTCTCAATAGAAATATACAGTATGAAGCAAACTTTTAAATGGTCAGGTTGATTGACACCGCAAATCTGCAGGGGGTGGCGTTGCACCAGCAGCTCACAAGCTGCTGGTGCAATGCTGAACATGGAGAGCGTATTGCTCTCTGTATTCAGCAAGGTCTGTCGGACCTGATCCGCACTGTCGGATCAGGTCCGACAGACCTTTTAATAAATAGGCCTCTTTCTCCAGCTGTAGTATGTAACAGTTGTCATGCCTTTGCACGCAGAAAATGTTTCCATCAATACTATTACAGTTTCTGTTGTTCCTTCAACATCTAATGTACATGAGATCCCTGTTGATATGAAAAATTATATTGCTGATGCGATACAGAAGGCTTTGTCTGCTATTTCGCCTTCTAATAAACTTAAAAGGTCTTTTAAAACTTCTCATAAAATTGATGAAATTTCTAATGACCGACAACATACCGAAATATCATCCTCCTCTGAGGATCTCTCTGATTCAGAAGATCCTACATCAGACATTGACACTGACAAATTCCGATTATCCTAGTTTTTGAAGGTATAATCTAGATTTTATTAAAGATACAGAGACAAGTATTTTGCATATCTATCTTTACTACTCATATGCAGCCTTTTAAAGAATAACTATTTTAAAATAGAACAGATATTAGAGAATAACAATAAGTATCTAAGATGTCAGCTAGCTTATATGTCCATGAAAAAATTGACCAATCAGAGAAGGAATAGTACCCATAAACTGACCAATATGCAGCCAAACCTCCTCTTTCTTGCTCATAAAGGACACATTTTTTTAGAACAAAAAGTCCAAACAGACCAAAACCACATAGTATTATAAAGGAGAAAAAAATAGAAGATTTGATTGAAGAGCTTCTTGGAACTGGAGAATTTTATTGAAGGAGAACTTGTCTGGGATCTATTTGAATCTTGAGTGCCCTCCTTGAAGCAAAGGTAAAAATCCGGATATGAGAAATGGATTCTGCTCAGATGGAAACTGTTAAAACAAAAAATTAATTAATAATATATAAAAGTCAAAAGGGTGGGAAAAAAAACATAATGAGGAGGGAAAATACTCTTCTGTCTTTAATAAAATCTAGATTATACCTTCAAAAACTAGGATAATCAGAATTTCTCCAACATAGGTGTGTCCGGTCCACGGCGTCATCCTTACTTGTGGGATATTCTCTTCCCCAACAGGAAATGGCAAAGAGCCCAGCAAAGCTGGTCACATGATCCCTCCTAGGCTCCGCCTACCCCAGTCATTCTCTTTGCCGTTGTACAGGCAACATCTCCACGGAGATGGCTTAGAGTTTTTTAGTGTTTAACTGTAGTTTTTATTATTCAATCAAGAGTTTGTTATTTTAAAATAGTGCTGGTATGTACTATTTACTCTGAAACAGAAAAGAGATGAAGATTTCTGTTTGTATGAGGAAAATGATTTTAGCAACCGTTACTAAAATCCATGGCTGTTCCACACAGGACTGTTGAGAGGAATTAACTTCAGTTGGGGGAACAGTGAGCAGTCTTTTGCTGCTTGAGGTATGACACATTCTAACAAGACGATGTAATGCTGGAAGCTGTCATTTTCCCTATGGGATCCGGTAAGCCATTTTTATTCAGACAGTAAATAAGGGCTTCACAAGGGCTTATTAAGACTGTAGACATTTTCTGGGCCAAATCGATTCATATATAACACATATTTAGCCTTGAGGAATCATTTAATCTGGGTATTTTTGTAAAATAATATCGGCAGGCACTGTTTTAGACACCTTACTCTCTAGGGGCTTTCCCTGATCATAGGCAGAGCCTCATTTTCGCGCCGGTATTGCGCACTTGTTTTTGAGAAGCATGACATGCAGTCGCATGTGTGAGGAGCTCTGATACATAGAAAAGACTTTCTGAAGGCGTCATTTGGTATCGTATTCCCCTTTGGGCTTGGTTGGGTCTCAGCAAAGCAGATACCAGGGACTGTAAAGGGGTTAAAGTTAAAAACGGCTCCGGTTCCGTTATTTTAAGGGTTAAAGCTTCCAAATTTGGTGTGCAATACTTTTAGGGCTTTAAGACACTGTGGTGAATTTTGAACAATTCCTTCATACTTTTTCGCAATTGCAGTAATAAAGTGTGTTCAGTTTAAAATTTAAAGTGACAGTAACGGTTTTATTTTAAAACGTTTTTTGTACTTTGTTATCAAGTTTATGCCTGTTTAACATGTCTGAACTACCAGATAGACTGTGTTCTGAATGTGGGGAAGCCAAGGTTCCTTATCATTTAAATAAATGTGATTTATGTGACAATGAAAATGATGCCCAAGATGATTCCTCAAGTGAGGGGAGTAAGCATGGTACTGCATCATTCCCTCCTTCGTCTACACGAGTCTTGCCCACTCAGGAGGCCCCTAGTACATCTAGCGCGCCAATACTCCTTACTATGCAACAATTAACGGCTGTAATGGATAATTCTATCAAAAACATTTTAGCCAAAATGCCCTCTTATCAGCGTAAGCGCGACTGCTCTGTTTTAGATACTGAAGAGCATGAGGGCGCTGATGATAATGGTTCTGAAATGCCCCTACACCAGTCTGAGGGGGCCAGGGAGGTTTTGTCTGAGGGAGAAATTTCAGATTCAGGGAAAATTTCTCAACAAGCTGAACCCGATGTGATTACATTTAAATTTAAGTTGGAACATCTCCGCGCTCTGCTTAAGGAGGTATTATCCACTCTGGATGATTGTGAGAATTTGATCATCCCAGAGAAACTATGTAAAATGGACAAGTTCCTAGAGGTCCCGGGGCTCCCAGAAGCTTTTCCTATACCCAAGCGGGTGGCGGACATTGTAAATAAAGAATGGGAAAGGCCCGGTATACCTTTCGTCCCTCCCCCCCATATTTAAAAAATTGTTTCCTATGGTCGACCCCAGAAAGGACTTATGGCAGACAGTCCCCAAGGTCGAGGGAGCGGTTTCTACTTTAAACAAACGCACCACTATACCCATAGAAGATAGTTGTGCTTTCAAAGATCCTATGGATAAAAAATTAGAAGGTTTGCTTAAAAAGATGTTTGTTCAGCAAGGTTACCTTCTACAACCAATTTCATGCATTGTCCCTGTCACTACAGCCGCGTGTTTCTGGTTCGATGAGCTAGAAAAGGCGATCGATAGCAATTCTCCTCCTTATGAGGAGATTATGGACAGAATCCGTGCTCTGAAATTGGCTAATTCTTTCACCCTAGACGCCACTTTGCAATTGGCTAGGTTAGCGGCGAAGAATTCTGGGTTTGCTATCGTGGCGCGCAGAGCGCTTTGGTTGAAATCTTGGTCAGCGGATGCGTCTTCCAAGAACAAACTCCTTAACATTCCTTTCAAGGGGAAAACGCTGTTTGGCCCTGACTTGAAAGAGATTATCTCTGATATCACTGGGGGTAAGGGCCACGCCCTTCCTCAGGATAGGTCTTTCAAGGCCAAAAATAAACCTAATTTTCGTCCCTTTCGTAGAAACGGACCAGCCCCAAGTGCTACGTCCTCTAAGCAAGAGGGTAATACTTCTCAAGCCAAGCCAGCCTGGAGACCAATGCAAGGCTGGAACAAGGGAAAGCAGGCCAAGAAACCTGCCACTGCTACCAAGACAGCATGAAATGTTGGCCCCCGATCCGGGACCGGATCTGGTGGGGGGCAGACTCTCTCTCTTTGCTCAGGCTTGGGCAAGAGATGTTCTGGATCCTTGGGCACTAGAAATAGTCTCCCAAGGTTATCTTCTGGAATTCAAGGGGCTCCCCCCAAGGGGGAGGTTCCACAGGTCCCAATTGTCTTCAGACCACATAAAGAGACAGGCATTCTTACATTGTGTAGAAGACCTGTTAAAAATGGGAGTGATTCATCCTGTTCCATTAGGAGAACAAGGGATGGGGTTCTACTCCAATCTGTTCATAGTTCCCAAAAAAAGAGGGAACGTTCAGACCAATCTTAGATCTCAAGATCTTAAACAAGGTTCCATCGTTCAAAATGGAAACCATTCGGACAATTCTTCCTTCCATCCAGGAAGGTCAATTCATGACCACGGTGGATTTAAAGGATGCGTATCTACATATTCCTATCCACAAGGAACATCATCGGTTCCTAAGGTTCGCATTCCTGGACAAGCATTACCAGTTCGTGGCGCTTCCTTTCGGATTAGCCACTGCTCCAAGGATTTTCACAAAGGTACTAGGGTCCCTTCTAGCGGTGCTAAGACCAAGGGGCATTGCAGTAGTACCTTACTTGGACGACATTCTGATTCAAGCGTCGTCCCTTCCTCAAGCAAAGGCTCACACGGACATAGTCCTGGCCTTTCTCAGATCTCACGGATGGAAAGTGAACGTGGAAAAGAGTTCTCTATCTCCGTCGACAAGGGTTCCCTTCTTGGGAACAATAATAGACTCCTTAGAAATGAGGATTTTTCTGACAGAGGCCAGAAAAACAAAACTTCTAAACTCTTGTCAAACACTTCATTCCGTTCCTCTTCCTTCCATAGCGCAGTGCATGGAAGTAATAGGTTTGATGGTAGCGGCAATGGACATAGTTCCTTTTGCGCGCATTCATCTAAGACCATTACAACTGTGCATGCTCAGTCAGTGGAATGGGGACTATACAGACTTGTCTCCGAAGATACAAGTAAATCAGAGGACCAGAGACTCACTCCGTTGGTGGCTGTCCCTGGACAACCTGTCACAAGGGATGACCTTCCGCAGACCGGAGTGGGTCATTGTCACGACCGACGCCAGTCTGATGGGCTGGGGCGCGGTCTGGGGATCCCTGAAAGCTCAGGGTCTTTGGTCTCGGAAAGAATCTCTTCTACCGATAAATATTCTGGAACTGAGAGCGATATTCCATGCTCTCAAGGCTTGGCCTCAGCTAGCACAGGCCAAGTTCATACGGTTTCAATCAGACAACATGACGACGGTTGCGTACATCAACCATCAGGGGGGAACAAGGAGTTCCCTGGCGATGGAAGAAGTGACCAAAATCATTCAATGGGCGGAGACTCACTCCTGCCACCTGTCTGCAATCCACATCCCAGGAGTGGAAAATTGGGAAGCGGATTTTCTGAGTCGTCAGACATTTCATCCGGGGGAGTGGGAACTCCATCCGGAAATCTTTGCCCAAATTACTCAACTGTGTGGCATTCCAGACATGGATCTCATGGCCTCTCGTCAGAACTTCAAGGTTCCTTGCTACGGGTCCAGATCCAGGGATCCCAAGGCGACTCTAGTAGATGCACTAGTAGCACCTTGGACCTTCAAACTAGCTTATGTATTCCCGCCGTTTCCTCTCATCCCCAGGCTGGTAGCCAGGATCAATCAGGAGAGGGCGTCGGTGATCTTGATAGCTCCTGCGTGGCCACGCAGGACTTGGTATGCAGATCTGGTGAATATGTCATCGGCTCCACCATGGAAGCTACCTTTGAGATGAGACCTTCTTGTTCAAGGTCCGTTCGAACATCCGAACCTGGTCTCACTCCAGCTGACTGCTTGGAGATTGAACGCTTGATCTTATCAAAGCGAGGGTTCTCGGATTCTGTTATTGATACTCTTGTTCAGGCCAGAAAGCCTGTAACTAGAAAAATTTACCAAAAAATATATCTGTTGGTGTGAATCTATAGGATTCCCTTGGGACAAGGTTAAGGTTCCTAAGATTCTATCCTTTCTTCAAGAAGGATTGGAGAAAGGATTATCTGCAAGTTCCTTGAAGGGACAGATTTCTGCCTTGTCTGTGTTACTTCACAAAAAGCTGGCAGCTGTGCCAGATGTTCAAGCCTTTGTTCAGGCTCTGGTTAGAATCAAGCCTGTTTACAAACCTTTGACTCCTCCTTGGAGTCTCAACCTAGTTCTTTCAGTTCTTCAGGGGGTTCCGTTTGAACCCTTACATTCCGTTGATATTAAGTTATTATCTTGGAAAGTTTTGTTTTTGGTTGCAATTTCTTCTGCTAGAAGAGTTTCAGAATTATCTGCTCTGCAGTGTTCTCCTCCTTATCTGGTGTTCCATGCAGATAAGGTGGTTTTACGTACTAAACCTGGTTTTCTTCCAAAGGTTGTTTCTAACAAAAACATTAACCAGGAGATAGTCGTGCCTTCTTTGTGTCCGAAACCAGTTTCGAAGAAGGAACGTTTGTTGCACAATTTGGATGTTGTTCGCGCTCTAAAATTCTATTTAGATGCTACAAAGGATTTTAGACAAACATCTTCCTTGTTTGTTGTTTATTCTGGTAAAAGGAGAGGTCAAAAAGCAACTTCTACCTCTCTCTCTTTTTGGATTAAAAGCATCATCAGATTGGCTTACGAGACTGCCGGACGGCAGCCTCCTGAAAGAATCACAGCTCATTCCACTAGGGCTGTGGCTTCCACATGGGCCTTCAAGAACGAGGCTTCTGTTGATCAGATATGTAGGGCAGCGACTTGGTCTTCACTGCACACTTTTACCAAATTTTACAAGTTTGATACTTTTGCTTCTTCTGAGGCTATTTTTGGGAGAAAGGTTTTGCAAGCCGTGGTGCCTTCCATTTAGGTGACCTGATTTGCTCCCTCCCTTCATCCGTGTCCTAAAGCTTTGGTATTGGTTCCCACAAGTAAGGATGACGCCGTGGACCGGACACACCTATGTTGGAGAAAACAGAATTTATGTTTACCTGATAAATTACTTTCTCCAACGGTGTGTCCGGTCCACGGCCCGCCCTGGTTTTTTAATCAGGTCTGATAATTTATTTTCTTTAACTACAGTCACCACGGTATCATATGGTTTCTCCTATGCAAATATTCCTCCTTAACGTCGGTCGAATGACTGGGGTAGGCGGAGCCTAGGAGGGATCATGTGACCAGCTTTGCTGGGCTCTTTGCCATTTCCTGTTGGGGAAGAGAATATCCCACAAGTAAGGATGACGCCGTGGACCGGACACACCGTTGGAGAAAGTAATTTATCAGGTAAACATAAATTCTGTTTTTATTACAAGACCAGAGACTCCTATTTTGCAAGTTTAAAGCATATTAAGTAAATAAATTAAGTGAGGCATGTTGAATGGGTCTGAAATAAAACTGTTTAAAAATAGTCAGAAGACCAATCTGCTGCACTCAGAATTTGTTGTAGAGAAGCAGATATTAAAAAGGCTTTCAAGGCCACAGAACCTCTAACCGAATGAGCTGAGAAAGAAATATCAATCCCGGCTTCTTTCGTCACCCATTTAACCCACCTTGCGATGGAAGTTGAAGTGATAGGAGCATGAGGAGGAACAAAGGAAATTAGAAGTTGATTATCAGAAGGATTTCTGAAAGATAAGGTTCTAGATTCATAAGATTTCAAACATTCAACCACACAAAGAGAAGGTTCGGAAGGAAGATAAGGATAGAAAATAGAGGTAGAAAGAGTCTTAGTTCTACGGGACAGAAAAAGGGTAACTCCTTCTCGAGAAAAACGTTTAGAGTTCCAATCTAAAACCTTAACATCAGAAACTCTAGAGTTTAGATGAAAGTTGTTTCAGAGATAAAGAAACATTATCCGGCCAAGATTTGAAAAGAGAGAAAATTAAATCCACGTCCCAGCAAAAACTCATGTTTAGAGACTGGAGGACGTTTCAATCTGATGGCCTTGAGAACTCTACAAACCAAAGGGTGTTTACTGACGGAAAGATTATTAATCAAATTATGCCTAGCAGAAATAGCTGAACGATGGGCGTTAGTTCGGTAAGCTAGACCTGACTCAAAAAGATGAGACAGGTAATGAATGATATCGGTTAAATCCAAAGAAACTGGATCCACGTTTTTCCGCAAGCACTAGCTAGTCCATTTAGACCAGGCGGCGAAGTAGCGTCTACGAGTACCTGGGGCCCAAGACTCTTGAATGAGTGACAAAGCTCCATCCGAAAGGCCTCGGAGTCCAGGGTCCCCTGTGATCGTCCATGCTACCAGAAGAAGAGAGCCTTGGAGAACCAGATTGGGAAAATTGCCCTCTGGATCCGTGAGAAGATGGGGAAACAGAGGAAACAGAATTGGGAGATTGATGGACATTTCCAAAAGAGAGGGGTACCATGACTGAGTCGGCCAAAGGGGGGGGGTCACAATCGTTAAACATAGGAGATGCAAACAGTTGAAATTGTCCTCGGAATCATTGAAAAGGGAGGGAATGCATAAGCTCCCTGGAGAGGCCACGGATGAAGAAAAGCATCTACGGCCGCTGCTTCCGGATCTGGATGCCAGCTGAAGTAAGGTAGAATCTGAAAATTGGTCCTGGATGCAGAAAGATCCAAACAAAAGGGACCCCTGAGAGATTGGAGGGAGAGAAAAAGACTTGTCCAGTTTCCAGTCTCTGAAATCCGTCAGATGACGAGAACCCCAATCCGCTGCTGAAACACAATGAAGATTGACTGGTATTATGAGGTAACAATATGGAAAAAACAGCTACATAGCAACAAAGTGTTCACTATTTAACCGGAGCTGTAATGAAGCGTCTTTCTCAGACGTAAGCAGGGAGAGGGCGGAAAAGAGCTTCAGGACGCCCCCCAAAATGGCGGCAGAAGTCGTGCGCATCTAGCAGAGAAAATACTACACAGTGAAATGGCCGAAAACTGCTGAAAGCTAAGAAACAAACAGGGGAAAGAAAGGTAAAAGGACCAATCTATCCGGACTAAACAGAGAATTTTGCAGGCAGGGAAAAGAGATTAATAAAATATGAAATAGAAAGAAATAGAAAGGGGGAAAAATGTTTTGAAAAATAACGATAGAGAAAAACCAGGGACCGTAATATTAAGTAAATAGAAAAGGAATAAAAATATATAGAAAATACAAAATTAACAATAACTATAAATAATCATATTACACAGTATAAATTCAAGAGAAACGTTTTGCTATGACTTATCTTATTGATGAGCAGCAAAAGAAAGAGAGGTTTGGCTGCATATTGGTCAGTTTATGGGTACTATTCTTTGATTGGTCAAATTTTTCATGGACTTATAAGCTAGCTCACATCTTAGAACAGATATTAGAGAATAACAATAAGTAGCTGTTTTAAAATATTATTGTTCTTTAAAAGCCTGCATATGAGTAGTAAAGAAAGATATGCAAAATAGGAGTCTCTGGTCTTGTAATAAAATCTACTTATCTTTTCAAGATTTAGTATATTCGTTACTTGTTAAGAGGTGTTGATTACTTTGGATATTGAGGAGTCTAGTCCTCTTAACATCAAAACTAGTAAACATTTAAATTCTGTTTATAAACCTCCTGAGGTTTTTCCAGTTCCTGATGCTATTTCTGATGTGATTGCTAAGGAATAGATTAAGCCTAGTACTTATTTCATTCCTCCTAGGTTTAAAAGGTTGTACCCTTTGCCAGCGGCTAGATTAGAGTTTTGGGAAAGTCCCCAAAGTTGATGGGGCTATTTCTTTTTAAAGACACGATGAGTCCACAGATCATCTGCATTACTTATGGGATATTCACCTCCTAGTCAGCAGGAGGAGGCAAAGAGCACCACAGCAGAGCTGTTAAATAGCTCCTCCCCTCCCTCCCACCACATTCTCTTTGCCTACGTTGGTGATAGGAAGAGGTAAAGTGAGGTGTTAGTATAGATTCTTCAATCAAGAGTTTATTATTTTTAAAGTAGTGCTAGATTATGCTGCTTTGTTCTAGGGTGTAGCCGTAGTCCATATCAGTCTCTTCAGTAGAGCTTTTGGTGGCTTTAGAGCAATAGGAACTGGTGGGACATAATTCTCACTGTGCCTCATACATTTATGCTGCCCTAATCCTGATAGCCTAAGCCCATTTAACCCAGGCTTATCTTATTCCACAGGGCTATGAGAGGGAGAGGACCTCTTAAACCTGCTGGACTGTCCTGCTGTCGGACAGTATTTAAGGTAAGTGCGAACTGTTTATTCTGGGGAATAGACTCAGAGGAAAGTGGGCACTTTAACTTTATTTGGAATTTACATAAGACTCATACAAAGGGGCTTCTTATGTTGGGACATCAATCCCTCTTATTTGGAGGGTTTTGGAGGACAGCCATGAGTACTGGGGCTGGGAGTTTAGCTCATTTTGTTGTTTATGGTGGTTTCGGTTCCTGTTAAACATTTACTCCCATCGGGTAATGTGTTTTTTGAGTTACGCCCATGATGGGCGGGGCTATAGTTTCGCCCACTGCCTATGTTAACTCTGCAGTACTCAGCCGACAGAAGTGGACGTCTGCACACTGTGGCTCTACAACTGCATGTTTTTCTGACTATTTAGGCAAGCAGTTGTAGCGCTATTGTGCCCCTGAGTATCCGGATCGTTTCAGATCTAGAAGTGTTGAGACCAGGGAGTGAGTCCGTTTGGCAGGTAGGCACCTCAGCAGAGTAGCTGAGGTGTAAGGGTGTCTGAATTTAATTTTGTTTAACTGCCGGGATACGTTTTTCTCTAATACAGTAAAAAAGTTAGTTTAAAATTTAAAGGCACAGTAACGTGTTTTTTATTTTTTCTGTCATCAAATTTTTTGAGTGTATTTTGATTATCTCTTGTCTTTTTCTTTGAGCATATATTTCTCATATAGTAAAAAGGGTTACCTTTGTAAATTCTTAGAGACAGTAAAGTTTTGTATTAAAAAAAAAAAAAAATTTAATAAATTTTTTTTTTTATTACATTGTTTTTTTTATTATTGTGATGGACATAGGAGCCGTGCAAAATGTTACTTACTCCATGTGTTTGGATGCAAATGTGGAACCACCAATTCCTTTCTGTCCCTCATGTATTGAGAGGGCTTTGAGTTATAGGGAAAGATTTTTCATGAGCAAAATTTTTCAAAAGCAGATGCTTCTCAGGAGTCTAATGACTAGATTCAGAGTATGCCGCAGCTTTCTCCCCAAGTGTCCCAAGATTTAACGCCTACACAAGCAGTGCCCTGTACTTCTGCTCTAGCACCTGCTGGAGTTTCCTTTAAAAGATATAGCTGCGCTTATGTCTTCCACAATTTCTTATGCGTTGTCTGCTTTTCCTATGCTAACAGGCAAACGTAAGAGGAAAGACAACCATGTTGCCAGTGAGGCTGATGCAATGGTGGCAATCTTGGATGTACCCTCCCAGGGAACTGAGATGGAGGTTGTATCAGAAGGCGAAATTTCAGACTCTGAGGGTTCATTTCCTTTGACTGATTCAGAGGCTGTATCTTTCAGTTTTAAACTAGAACACCTCTGCCTGTTACTCAGGGAGGTTTTGGTTACTTTAGACGACTGATTCTACAGTAGTGGTCACTCCTGTGAAGTCGAGTAAATTGGACAGATATTTTGAAGTTCCCTCTTACTCAGACGTTTTTCCAGTGCCAAAGTGAGCTTCGGAGATTGTTTCCAAGGAATGGGAGAGACCAGGTATTCCCTTCTCCCCATCTCCTATTTTCAAGAAGATGTTTCCTATAGTGGACGCTATCAGGGAAGCTTGGCAGGCGGTTCCTAAGGTGGAAGGAGCTATTTCCACCCTAGCCAAGCGAACGACTATTCCCATTGAGGATAGTTGTGCTTTTAAAGATCCCATGGACAAGAAGTTGGAGGGTCTACTTAAAGATTTTTGTTCACCAGGGTCTGCTATTGCAGCCGGCTGTGTGCATTGCTACTGTCACTAGTGCAGCAGCTTATTGGTTTGATGCTCTGAGTCTCTCAGAACTGAGACCTCTTTAGAGGAGATCCAAGATAGGATTAAAGCTCTGAAGTTAGCTATTGTCTTTATTACGGACGCTTCTCTGCAAATTACTAAATTAGCAGCTAAGAGTTTGGGGTTTTCTATCCTAGCCCGCAGAGCCTTATGGTTAAAACCTTGGTCTGCGGATGGGCCATCAAAGTCTAAGCTGCTAGCGATTTCCTTACAAGGGGAAGACCTTGCTTGGACCTGGCCTGACAGAAATTATCTCTGTAATTTTCGTTCCTTTCGAAATTTCAAGGGAAATTCTTTGTCTTCCTCCTCTAAACCAGAACAATCTAAGCCTACTTGGAGACCCAACCAGTCTTGGAACAAGGGTAAGCAATCCAAGAAACCACCTGCTGAAGCCAAAACAGCATGAAGGACATGCCCCCGATCCAGGACCAGATCTGGTAGGGGGCAGACTTTCCTTCGTTCAGGCTTTGGTTCGGGACGTTCAGGATCCCTGGGCAATAGAAATAGTGTCTCAGGGATACAAACTGGAGTTCAAAAATGTTTCTCCCTCGAGGAAGATTCCTTCTTTCAAGATTATCTGTAAACCAGATAAAGAGAGGCATTCTTACATTGTGTAACAGACCTCTCCTCCCTGGGAGTGATTATTCCCGTTCCAGTACAGGGGCAGGGTTTTTATTCAAATCTGTTTTGTAGTTCCCAAAAAGGAGGGGACCTTCAGACCTATATTAGACCTGAAGAGTCTAAACCAGTTTCTCAGAGTTCAATCATTCAAGATGTAAACTATTCGTACCATTCTACCATTGAACCAGGAGGGTCAATTTATGACGACAGTGGACTGCATGTTCCTATCCACAGAGATCACAAGTTCCTAAGGTTTGCCTTTCAGTTTGTGGCTCTTCCTTTCGGTCTGGCCACAGCACCCAGAATTTTCACAAAGGTTCTGGGGTCTCTGCTGGCGGTTCTAAGACCGCGGGGCATTGCGGTTGTGCCTTATCTGAACGATATTCTAATCCAGACGCCATCTTGTCAACAAGCAAGGTCTCATACCGACATTGTGCTATCCATCCTGAGAACTCACGGGTGGAAGGTAAATCTGGAAAAGAGTTCCTTAATCCCGAAGACAAGGGTGACTTTCTTGGGAACTCTAATAGATTCTATATCTGAGGATTTTTCTGACAGAGGTCAGGAAATCAAAGATTCTAGATACCTGTCGAACCCTTTAGTCCAATCCACGGCTGTCAGTGGCTCAGTGCATGGAAGTAATCGAACTGATGGTGTCGGCAATGGACATCATACCGTTTGCTCGGTTTCACCTCAGGCCTCTGCAGTTAAACATGCTCAGGCAGTGGAATGGAGATTATGCAGATTTGTCTCCTTGAATAACCCTGGAACAGGAGACGAGGGACTCTCTTCAATGGTGGTTGTCTCTGGATCATTCCCAGGGAACCTGCTTTTGCAGACCTTCCTGGGTGATTGTGATAAGACGCCAGCCTTTTAGGGTGGGGAGCTGTCTGGGTTTCCCTAAAGGCTCAGGGAGTGTGGACTCGGGCAGAGTCTGTTCTTCCTATAAACATCCTGGAGCTAAAAGCGATCTTCAGTGCTCTTCTGGCCTGGCCTCAGTTGGCTTCGGCCCAGTTTATCAGATTACAGTCGGACAACATCACGTTAGTGGCTTACATCAATCATCAGGGAGGAATGAGGAGTTCCTTAGCGATGACCAAGGTAGCCAAGATAATCCAGTGGGTGGAGGCTCACTCTTGCCATCTGTCAGCGATCCACATCCCAGGGGTAGACAACTGGGAATCAGACTTTCTGAGCAGGCAGACCTTTCAACCTGGGAGAGTGGGAACTCCATCCGGAGGTGTTCTCAACCTGATTCTCAAATGGGGTCGGCCGGAGTTGGCTCTCATGGCATCTAGTCAGAATGCCAAGCTCCTGAGATATGGGTCGAGGTCCAGGGATCCCCAGGCGGAACTGATAGATGCTCTGGCGGTTCCTTGGTCCTTCAATCTTGCATACCTATTCCCTCCATTCGCGCTTCTTCCTCGGGTCATTGCTCGAATCAAGCATGAGAAGGCACTGGTGATCCTCATTGCACCTGCTTGGCCGTGCAGGATTTAGTATTTTCAGATCTGGTGGACATGTCATCCCTGCCACCTTGAAGACTTACGTTGAAGGATCTTCTCATTCAATGGCCCCTCCTTCACCCAAATCTAGTTTCTCTGAAGCTGACTGCTTGCAGATTGAACGCTTAATCCTATCCAAGCGGGGTTTATCTGATTCGGTCATAGAGACCATGATTCAGGCTTGTAAGCCTGTGACTAGAAAGATTTACCATAAGATATGGCGTAAATATCTCTATTGGTGTGAATCCAAGGGCTACTCATGGAGTAGAGTTAGGATTCCCAGAATTTTGTCTTTTCTCCAAAAAGGTTTAGAGAAGGGTTTGTCGACTAGTTACCTAAAGGGTCAGATCTCTGCCTTATCGATTTTGTTACACAAACGTCTGGCAGATGTACAATCATTTTGTGAGGCCTTGGTTAGGATCAGGCCTGTGTTCAAACCAGTTACTCCTCCATGGAGTCTGAATTTAGTTCTCAAAGTTCTTCAAGGGGCTCCGTTTGAGCCTATGCATTCCTTAGATATTAAGTTATCTTGGAAAGTTTATTTCTTGTTGCTATTTCTTCAGCTCGTAGAGTGTCTGAGCTCTCGGCGTTGCAATACACTTCTCCTTACCATATTTTCCATTCAGATAAGTTAGTTTTACGGCCTAAACTAGGTTTTCTTCCTAAGGTTGTTTCAGACAGAAACATTAATCAGGAGATTGTTGTTCCTCCTTTGTGTCCTAATCCTTCTCAGAAAGAACGTCTTCTGCACAATTTGGACGTGGTCCATGCTTTAAAATTTTACTTACAAGCGACTAAGGACTTTCTTCTTTAAAAACAATGATAGATGTGGCACTATAAACAGCTCAGTAAAAACTAAGAATAAAAATGAATCAATAAAACATAGGATATTACCTATTGATATATAAATAATGAAACAGAAAAAAACAGAGTAAAATTCATATAATCATAGTAACACTAGGGAACGATACTTTACTAGGTAATTAATAAAAAACTAAATAATTAAATCTAAAATAAATGTAATAATACATAAATATACATACAAACATTAATAAATATATTTGACATTCACTGAACCACCGGTGGTTTAAAAAAAATTACTTAAAAACTTGAATGTTTGAATAGAAACTTGCTTAAGCGTATGATAAATGTAGATTCCACTAAAAGTTCCACTCCAACAGTTAAAATGACAATTGGCCCAAAACAAAGTTCTGTGGAAAATCAACCAGTGATATGGTGCTTGAATAATTAATATAGCCAAACAGACCCGTTAGATTCCAATGTATCCAAGCTGTCACATAAATCCCCAATCAAGTTCGACTAGTACTGAGCAATAAACAGATAGTACCTTGAAGCTGCAGGACCTTTACCTCCAGGCAGGCTCTCTTTGGTTCAGAGACTCAACCGGGAACTTGGATCACTTTTTCTGTGTGCAGTGACCGGGTCCCTTCTCGCAGCTGTTTTCCTTTCCTTCCTTCCTTCGTCGGCAAAGCGTTTAGCGTGTGACGTAGTCTCAAACGTCACGTGGTTGAAGTCCTCCAATCGGTGGGGGGATTCCCCGCTGTCAGTACTAGTGCGGGAGATTTCAAATCCAAACTTCTGAGCGCTCTGTTAGCGGTAGCAGTTCACAGATGCATCTACGCGTTTCAGCCGTATACCGGCCTTTGTCAAGATGATAGATCCGAAGTGAACTTAGACCTAAGAAATAATAGGGATATTGTTATAAAGCAGGCGGACAAGGGCGGGGGGTAGTTTTTTTTTTTTTGTTTTTTTTAAATATTTTATTTATATCCAGCAATGCATACAGTCAAACATATTTCACATCCATACGCCACGCAGGGCGAAGTTTTGTACAAAGCGTTGAGAGGTGGATAGAACCTAAACAAAAATGTACTAATGCAAGGGTTTCAACTTTCAGTTACAGATTTTATGGATATTTTCTGTGAGATAACTGCATACATCACTGGGGTTTTTATTTTAAAACCTATCATAACTAAACTAAAAACAACAACAAATTAACCTAAAATAAAACAAAACTAAACTCTTCATTTCTCGCATTGATACTTAGGACTTTTAGGAGACTTAAACATGTGGATTTATTAAGTGGCGTGATGATATTTTAACTTGTCTTTATTATTTTTAAGAGCCAACTGGCAGAGAATAGACATAGGTATTTATGTGTAGTGTGATAGGAGCGCCTAAAGGTGGATTCCTGCTGCTAAAAAAGTTCTTCCCTCAAAGAGAACTAAATGGTGGATAAGAAGAAAAAATGGGGTTTATTTAGCAGCGCTAAAAAAAGCTAGGAAATGATGATACCAATCTAATTTATGTTTAATACAATCTATTTTATTTAAAAATTCTTATAACACATAAAAACAACAGCAAATGCTTTTCCTAATTAATAAAGGGACGTCTCCCTTATACAACACTTATAAAAACAGACTAGAACCATATAATCCTAGAATTTCAGGTATAAAGGAATTAATTCTATAGATAACATATGGCAAGCAACAAATTTCTAAGATAAATGGTGAATTAAATATTTAAAAGGCACAAATGTATCAATCCTAATAGCTTTACAGTTCTTCAGTAACAAATTCAGTTATAAAGTTACACAGTTACTTTCCTTGGACATATAATTGGCTCAGGTGTGCTGGATAGTTAAAAAGGCAAAAAACAGCCAATATTCTGATTTAGGTGCCAAAGCAATCGTGGTTAATGGAAATGGTTAATTTAACAGATGAATACCTTGATGTCTTTAAAGTTCAGTTTGCGTGTTTTAAAAAACGTAGTGCAAATTAGTGTAGAGGTACCTTAATCTGTCCTGGTTGCAACCGCTGATTATCTTCACTGTGAGGGATTCACAGACTGTTTGTTCCTGGTGCTTCTGATAAGTCACCTGACCTTCTCTTTGATTCAGAGGTCAGGGGTGATGATCCGTTCTGGTGATGTAGTTATCCTTTTTTTTGTTTTCCTTTCTTCTTATAGCCCAAATATTGTTTTCATCTGGGTTCCCTCAGACTTCTTAAGGTTTGAAGAAATCTTTGGTCAGTGTTTAGCAGTAACACCGTATTCCCTGAAGTTACCAAAGGTAGATTTTAACTTGCAGGGTCAGGAGAAAAGTTTAAAGTTGCAGGGTCACACAGCTTTGTGACAGTAGTAAATGAAGTTTAGTAGAGTGTAGCAGGTCCCATTCAACGCGTTTCACCCTTCTGGGCTTTATCAAGAATGCTTATCCTGCTAGCTTCTGGCTTTTTAAAGGTATGAATGTGTTTTGATTGGTTCCTTCATTTCCTTTTGATTTCTATCAACACCTGTGTGGCTTCCAATGTAAAGGTGGACTTTATTTAAGTTGGTAATGATTGTTTCTGTGTTGTTATTTAGTTACATGATACACAAGGAAGAGAACTTATCATTTCTGCTTTATTAGCATTCACACAATTCAACTTATATATTTCAATTCTAAAGTGCCTTTATTAGATAATATACATTTAGATCGTGCAAACTTAAAATTACCTAAACTGAAACGAAAATATAAGAATCAGAATTACCATTCCCATATCTAGAATTATTGTAAGTGGGTAAAAATTAATGATATATATATATTCCTTTTCAACAAAGGATAGTAAGTTCAACAATTTATAAATTTGTAACAATTTAAAAATGGACGAAACGAAAATATAAGAATCAGAATCATCATTCCCATATCTAGAATTATTGTTAGTGGGTAAATGTTAACGATATATACATATTCCTTTTCAACAAAGGATAGTAAGTTCAACAATTTATACATTTGTAACAATTTAAAAATGGACGAAACGAAAATATAAGAATCAGAATCATCATTCCCATATCTAGAATTATTGTTAGTGGGTAAAAATTAACGATATATACATATTCCTTTTCAACAAAGGATAGTAAGTTCAACAATTTATAAATTTGTAACAATTTAAAAATGGACGAAACGAAAATATAAGAATCAGAATCATCATTCCCATATCTAGAATTATTGTTAGTGGGTAAAAATTAACGATATATACATATTCCTTTTCAACAAAGGATAGTAAGTTCAACAATTTATAAATTAACAATTTAAAAATGGATGTACAATTAAATCAGAAATTATCAATCCCATAACTAGAGTTATTGCTAGTGGGTAAAAATATGGCTTATTCAATTAATTTATTTATTTTAGGGGGATAAAAATTCCTTTTTAATTACTAGAAAAATGAATTTATATAGGGCTTGTACTATCTTTGCCCAAGATAAATTGAAATGTTATTGCTTATTTAATGTATGTGAGTATTTTCTATATAAGTGGCTGATTTAACCTGGAAAATGTTCGCATATTGTAAGAGACTTTTATAAGAAGGGGGAAATGTCTATCTCAGAGTTCAAGCCTCCGGGTTGGAGGGTATTCATTAGGTATATAATTTCAGCTTCTGCCTTTAGGAGTTTATTTTCCCAGTTTCCCCCTCTCCAGTCGGGGTGAACTTTTTTAATTCCCCAATATTTAAAATCTTTAAGGTTGTTGTTGTGTACTTCCCTAAAGTGGCGATAGATATAAGGGTCAAGGTTACCCCTATCTATGCAAGAGAGGTGCTCCCTTATCCTTTCACGGAGCATTCTGGTTGTTTCTCCTATGTAAATTTTTTTACATGAACATTGAATGGCGTAAATAACGCCTTTATCTTGACATCTAATTGTGTCTCTTATTTTGAAAGTAAAGTTTCCACTTTTTGATTTTAAAATCTTTTGTTTACTACTAAATTTACAGGCCCGGCATCTAAAACAGGGGAAAAAACCATTTAAAGGATTTCCGTCTAGGCACCTTTGAGTGTCTTTCTTCTTTATGCTTTTCAATTGACTGGGAGCTAGTAGGCTCTTCAAATTCTGTGCTTTCCTATATATTATTTTTGGGTTTTCCCCCACTTTTCCCCCTATGATGGGATCAGTTTGTACTAAGTGCCAATGTTTTTTTAAAACTCTTTGGATGTTTAGGTTGTCATGACTGAACTCAGTTATAAAGGGCACATTAATTTCATCTCGATTTTCTTTGATATCTTTTGTTTTATATTCTAAGAGGTCCCTCCTTACTTTCTTATCTACCTCTTGTTTAGCTTCATTGATTACTTCTGGACTATATTCTCTTTCTAAGAATTTCCTTTCTAAGATCTTTATTTGATCCTGATAATCTGTCATTCTTGAGCAATTCCGTTTAATTCTTAAATATTGCCCTTTAGGGACATTGTCTTTCCACTTTTTCATGTGGCAGCTGTTATAATGGATTAGATTATTGGCATCCACCTTTTTAAAATGTGTTTTGGTTATTAATTGGTTTTCTACAATTTCGATATCTAAGTCCAAGAAGGTGATTTGGCTTTTGCTATAGTTACTGGTAAAGGATAGTCCCATTTCATTTTTATTCATATCTGTCAGAATAGTGTTTAGATCAGTTTCACTACCCCCCCATATAAAGAACAGGTCATCTATGTATCTGCTATAGAGCACAAGATCCGCGCCCAGACTATGCCTAGGGAAGAAACCTTCCTCCCAATATCCCATAAAGAGATTGGCATAGCTGGGTGCGAATCTTGTGCCCATAGCTGTTCCCTTCTTTTGAATGTAAAATTTGTCCTCAAATGAGAAATAATTATGGCCTAGGATGAATTTTATTCCATCCTCTATGAATTTCTTTTGTTCCATACATAGTTTGTTGTCCCTATCTAGGGTATTTGAGATTGCCATCAGTCCCAAATCATGACTTATATTGGTGTAAAGCGACGAAACATCGCATGTCACTAATGTGTAGTGTGATTCCCACTTAATTACCTCTAATTTTTTCAAGATGTCAGTGGTATCCTTTAGGTAAGAGGGTAATTTTTTAACATAGCCCTGTAGGTATCCATCTATGTATTTCGAGAGGTTGGAGGTGAGGGAGTTAATACCCGATATTATGGGTCTACCGGGGGGATTATTTAGATTTTTATGAATCTTTGGTAAGAAATATAGAATTGGTATTTTTGGAAATTTTGTAAATAGAAAATCAAATTCTTTTTTATTTATAATTTGTTTTTCTCTTGCATCCTCTAATAATTTGGTTAGTTCACCCAGAAATTTCTTGGTTGGATTTAGTTTTAGTTCCTGATATGTATCCCCTTCATTAAGTAATCTTTGTGCTTCTTCTATATATTTATCTCTGTCCATGATTACAACCCCACCCCCTTTATCTGCCGGTTTAATTACTATGCTGGTATCATTTTGCAATTCTTTAAGAACTGTTCTTTCTTTGTAAGTTAAATTTTTTGGTATCTTATTGTTAGTTTTTATTTTCTTAATATCTTCCTGAACCAATTTTTCGAATAATTCAATATTCCTTCCTTTTTCATTTGTCGGATAAAAAGTGGATTTCGGTTTCATTTTTGAATGAATTACTTGTGGTATTACTATGTTACTATTTGAGGCCATAGGCGATATGGTGGGTGTCTCTTTTGGTTGTTGCCAATTTCTCTCTATTGGATCCCGTAGGAAATATTTTTTCAAGGTTAACTTCCTTACAAACTGGCTCACATGTATGTGTGTGTTGAATTTGTTTAATCTCGTAGAGGGAGCATAGCTAAGGCCTAAGTTTAACACTCTTTCTTCCTCTGTGGTTAAAGTTTTTTTACTAATATTGAAAATGCCACTTTTTTGTTGTATTTTTATTTCACTCTTTTTATTTCCCTGTCTTTTTCTTTTTCCTCCTCTACATCCTCTCTTATTCTTTTTCTCATTCCCACTGGTGGGTCTTTTGAATGTTCTGTTTGTTTTGAAGTGCTGGGTCTTTGTGGGCTCATCTCTAAAAAATAATTCATGTTTTTTTGTTGTTCTTTCTCTTCTAATAGTGTAAATCTATTCGTGGTGTCTATTCTCCATTCTTTTTCAGGTTCTGTTTGTATTCGTGTGTTGTAATTATGTTCTCTATTATTTCTATATTCCCAATCTCTATTACGGTTGTTGTACCCCTGGTATCTTGGTTTATTGTCATTTGGCCAATAACTATATGCTATGTGGCCCCTTGGTTGGTTATGCTCTTCATAATAATCATCCTGTCTTCTATAGTGGTTATAGTTATGGTTCTCAAAAAAGTTACGATTTGTATGGGGTCTTCTATAGTCATTATAGCTTGGGTGTTCAGGTGGGTTTCTATTTGTATTTGTCATGTATTGTGGTCCCCTAGGTCTATAATAGTTTGTTCTGTAGTTTGATTTATATTGTTGAGGTCTGAATTCAGTAGTTTCCCTATAGTTTATCCTTTTTGGAGTTCTGTCATATGGTGTCCTATTTTCTTGATTTTGATCATTGTATTGATATGACTTGGATTGGTGATAAGGGGAATTAGAATAATTTTCCCTTATGGCATGTGCATTGTGTTTGTAATTACCTGTGTTACCCTCAAAATGTTGATTTTTCTGTCTCTCTTCCCTATTATTTATTTTCTCCTCTTCTCTGTTTGCAACTTCATTATAATCTTCCTTATCCCTCTTTAATTTTCTTATTTTAACCTCCTGTAATTCCATACTTAAATTGTCCAATTTTTTCATAATGTCTATCTGTGAATTTTTAAAGTCAACATTTTCTTTTTCATTACTTAATTTATTTTTTATGGTGATTATGTTCTTCTCAACTATGTCAAGTGAATCTTCTCGTGATCTCTTTAAAATTTGTAATAGTGTTGTGGATGCATTTTTTAATGTCTCATCCCATTCCTTTTGGAATTTATCTTTTAATTCAAAAGTGCAATTTTTTCTCAACCTTAATCCTCTTGGTGCAATCCCTAAACTAATATATTTATCAAGAAACTTTAGTTCCATTTTTTGCTTTAATTCAGTCGTCATAAGTTTTTCTAATTCAAACATTATTTCAGTGATATTCAGATAGGGGCTTACTTTTATTCTTTCCTCATTCTCTACTATATCTTTGAGAGTTTTTTCTCTCCATGTGAAAATGTCATCTTCCATCTTAAGACAGCTCACTAGTCTGGAGTGTTAAAAACACCCCAAGAGGGAACAATAGGTATTTATGTGTAGTGTGATAGGAGCGCCTAAAGGTGGATTCCTGCTGCTAAAAAAGTTCTTCCCTCAAAGAGAACTAAATGGTGGATAAGAAGAAAAAATGGGGTTTATTTAGCAGCGCTAAAAAAAGCTAGGAAATGATGATACCAATCTAATTTATGTTTAATACAATCTATTTTATTTAAAAATTCTTATAACACATAAAAACAACAGCAAATGCTTTTCCTAATTAATAAAGGGACGTCTCCCTTATACAACACTTATAAAAACAGACTAGAACCATATAATCCTAGAATTTCAGGTATAAAGGAATTAATTCTATAGATAACATATGGCAAGCAACAAATTTCTAAGATAAATGGTGAATTAAATATTTAAAAGGCACAAATGTATCAATCCTAATAGCTTTACAGTTCTTCAGTAACAAATTCAGTTATAAAGTTACACAGTTACTTTCCTTGGACATATAATTGGCTCAGGTGTGCTGGATAGTTAAAAAGGCAAAAAACAGCCAATATTCTGATTTAGGTGCCAAAGCAATCGTGGTTAATGGAAATGGTTAATTTAACAGATGAATACCTTGATGTCTTTAAAGTTCAGTTTGCGTGTTTTAAAAAACGTAGTGCAAATTAGTGTAGAGGTACCTTAATCTGTCCTGGTTGCAACCGCTGATTATCTTCACTGTGAGGGATTCACAGACTGTTTGTTCCTGGTGCTTCTGATAAGTCACCTGACCTTCTCTTTGATTCAGAGGTCAGGGGTGATGATCCGTTCTGGTGATGTAGTTATCCTTTTTTTTGTTTTCCTTTCTTCTTATAGCCCAAATATTGTTTTCATCTGGGTTCCCTCAGACTTCTTAAGGTTTGAAGAAATCTTTGGTCAGTGTTTAGCAGTAACACCGTATTCCCTGAAGTTACCAAAGGTAGATTTTAACTTGCAGGGTCAGGAGAAAAGTTTAAAGTTGCAGGGTCACACAGCTTTGTGACAGTAGTAAATGAAGTTTAGTAGAGTGTAGCAGGTCCCATTCAACGCGTTTCACCCTTCTGGGCTTTATCAAGAATGCTTATCCTGCTAGCTTCTGGCTTTTTAAAGGTATGAATGTGTTTTGATTGGTTCCTTCATTTCCTTTTGATTTCTATCAACACCTGTGTGGCTTCCAATGTAAAGGTGGACTTTATTTAAGTTGGTAATGATTGTTTCTGTGTTGTTATTTAGTTACATGATACACAAGGAAGAGAACTTATCATTTCTGCTTTATTAGCATTCACACAATTCAACTTATATATTTCAATTCTAAAGTGCCTTTATTAGATAATATACATTTAGATCGTGCAAACTTAAAATTACCTAAACTGAAACGAAAATATAAGAATCAGAATTACCATTCCCATATCTAGAATTATTGTAAGTGGGTAAAAATTAATGATATATATATATTCCTTTTCAACAAAGGATAGTAAGTTCAACAATTTATAAATTTGTAACAATTTAAAAATGGACGAAACGAAAATATAAGAATCAGAATCATCATTCCCATATCTAGAATTATTGTTAGTGGGTAAATGTTAACGATATATACATATTCCTTTTCAACAAAGGATAGTAAGTTCAACAATTTATACATTTGTAACAATTTAAAAATGGACGAAACGAAAATATAAGAATCAGAATCATCATTCCCATATCTAGAATTATTGTTAGTGGGTAAAAATTAACGATATATACATATTCCTTTTCAACAAAGGATAGTAAGTTCAACAATTTATAAATTTGTAACAATTTAAAAATGGACGAAACGAAAATATAAGAATCAGAATCATCATTCCCATATCTAGAATTATTGTTAGTGGGTAAAAATTAACGATATATACATATTCCTTTTCAACAAAGGATAGTAAGTTCAACAATTTATAAATTAACAATTTAAAAATGGATGTACAATTAAATCAGAAATTATCAATCCCATAACTAGAGTTATTGCTAGTGGGTAAAAATATGGCTTATTCAATTAATTTATTTATTTTAGGGGGATAAAAATTCCTTTTTAATTACTAGAAAAATGAATTTATATAGGGCTTGTACTATCTTTGCCCAAGATAAATTGAAATGTTATTGCTTATTTAATGTATGTGAGTATTTTCTATATAAGTGGCTGATTTAACCTGGAAAATGTTCGCATATTGTAAGAGACTTTTATAAGAAGGGGGAAATGTCTATCTCAGAGTTCAAGCCTCCAGGTTGGAGGGTATTCATTAGGTATATAATTTCAGCTTCTGCCTTTAGGAGTTTATTTTCCCAGTTTCCCCCTCTCCAGTCGGGGTGAACTTTTTTAATTCCCCAATATTTAAAATCTTTAAGGTTGTTGTTGTGTACTTCCCTAAAGTGGCGATAGATATAAGGGTCAAGGTTACCCCTATCTATGCAAGAGAGGTGCTCCCTTATCCTTTCACGGAGCATTCTGGTTGTTTCTCCTATGTAAATTTTTTTACATGAACATTGAATGGCGTAAATAACGCCTTTATCTTGACATCTAATTTGAAGAGCCTACTAGCTCCCAGTCAATTGAAAAGCATAAAGAAGAAAGACACTCAAAGGTGCCTAGACGGAAATCCTTTAAATGGTTTTTTCCCCTGTTTTAGATGCCGGGCCTGTAAATTTAGTAGTAAACAAAAGATTTTAAAATCAAAAAGTGGAAACTTTACTTTCAAAATAAGAGACACAATTAGATGTCAAGATAAAGGCGTTATTTACGCCATTCAATGTTCATGTAAAAAAATTTACATAGGAGAAACAACCAGAATGCTCCGTGAAAGGATAAGGGAGCACCTCTCTTATATAGAAAATACTCACATACATTAAATAAGCAATAACATTTCAATTTATCTTGGGCAAAGATAGTACAAGCCCTATATAAATTCATTTTTCTAGTAATTAAAAAGGAATTTTTATCCCCCTAAAATAAATAAATTAATTGAATAAGCCATATTTTTACCCACTAGCAATAACTCTAGTTATGGGATTGATAATTTCTGATTTAATTGTACATCCATTTTTAAATTGTTAATTTATAAATTGTTGAACTTACTATCCTTTGTTGAAAAGGAATATGTATATATCGTTAATTTTTACCCACTAACAATAATTCTAGATATGGGAATGATGATTCTGATTCTTATATTTTCGTTTCGTCCATTTTTAAATTGTTACAAATTTATAAATTGTTGAACTTACTATCCTTTGTTGAAAAGGAATATGTATATATCGTTAATTTTTACCCACTAACAATAATTCTAGATATGGGAATGATGATTCTGATTCTTATATTTTCGTTTCGTCCATTTTTAAATTGTTACAAATGTATAAATTGTTGAACTTACTATCCTTTGTTGAAAAGGAATATGTATATATCGTTAACATTTACCCACTAACAATAATTCTAGATATGGGAATGATGATTCTGATTCTTATATTTTCGTTTCGTCCATTTTTAAATTGTTACAAATTTATAAATTGTTGAACTTACTATCCTTTGTTGAAAAGGAATATATATATATCATTAATTTTTACCCACTTACAATAATTCTAGATATGGGAATGGTAATTCTGATTCTTATATTTTCGTTTCAGTTTAGGTAATTTTAAGTTTGCACGATCTAAATGTATATTATCTAATAAAGGCACTTTAGAATTGAAATATATAAGTTGAATTGTGTGAATGCTAATAAAGCAGAAATGATAAGTTCTCTTCCTTGTGTATCATGTAACTAAATAACAACACAGAAACAATCATTACCAACTTAAATAAAGTCCACCTTTACATTGGAAGCCACACAGGTGTTGATAGAAATCAAAAGGAAATGAAGGAACCAATCAAAACACATTCATACCTTTAAAAAGCCAGAAGCTAGCAGGATAAGCATTCTTGATAAAGCCCAGAAGGGTGAAACGCGTTGAATGGGACCTGCTACACTCTACTAAACTTCATTTACTACTGTCACAAAGCTGTGTGACCCTGCAACTTTAAACTTTTCTCCTGACCCTGCAAGTTAAAATCTACCTTTGGTAACTTCAGGGAATACGGTGTTACTGCTAAACACTGACCAAAGATTTCTTCAAACCTTAAGAAGTCTGAGGGAACCCAGATGAAAACAATATTTGGGCTATAAGAAGAAAGGAAAACAAAAAAAAGGATAACTACATCACCAGAACGGATCATCACCCCTGACCTCTGAATCAAAGAGAAGGTCAGGTGACTTATCAGAAGCACCAGGAACAAACAGTCTGTGAATCCCTCACAGTGAAGATAATCAGCGGTTGCAACCAGGACAGATTAAGGTACCTCTACACTAATTTGCACTACGTTTTTTAAAACACGCAAACTGAACTTTAAAGACATCAAGGTATTCATCTGTTAAATTAACCATTTCCATTAACCACGATTGCTTTGGCACCTAAATCAGAATATTGGCTGTTTTTTGCCTTTTTAACTATCCAGCACACCTGAGCCAATTATATGTCCAAGGAAAGTAACTGTGTAACTTTATAACTGAATTTGTTACTGAAGAACTGTAAAGCTATTAGGATTGATACATTTGTGCCTTTTAAATATTTAATTCACCATTTATCTTAGAAATTTGTTGCTTGCCATATGTTATCTATAGAATTAATTCCTTTATACCTGAAATTCTAGGATTATATGGTTCTAGTCTGTTTTTATAAGTGTTGTATAAGGGAGACGTCCCTTTATTAATTAGGAAAAGCATTTGCTGTTGTTTTTATGTGTTATAAGAATTTTTAAATAAAATAGATTGTATTAAACATAAATTAGATTGGTATCATCATTTCCTAGCTTTTTTTAGCGCTGCTAAATAAACCCCATTTTTTCTTCTTATCCACCATTTAGTTCTCTTTGAGGGAAGAACTTTTTTAGCAGCAGGAATCCACCTTTAGGCGCTCCTATCACACTACACATAAATACCTATTGTTCCCTCTTGGGGTGTTTTTAACACTCCAGACTAGTGAGCTGTCTTAAGATGGAAGATGACATTTTCACATGGAGAGAAAAAACTCTCAAAGATATAGTAGAGAATGAGGAAAGAATAAAAGTAAGCCCCTATCTGAATATCACTGAAATAATGTTTGAATTAGAAAAACTTATGACGACTGAATTAAAGCAAAAAATGGAACTAAAGTTTCTTGATAAATATATTAGTTTAGGGATTGCACCAAGAGGATTAAGGTTGAGAAAAAATTGCACTTTTGAATTAAAAGATAAATTCCAAAAGGAATGGGATGAGACATTAAAAAATGCATCCACAACACTATTACAAATTTTAAAGAGATCACGAGAAGATTCACTTGACATAGTTGAGAAGAACATAATCACCATAAAAAATAAATTAAGTAATGAAAAAGAAAATGTTGACTTTAAAAATTCACAGATAGACATTATGAAAAAATTGGACAATTTAAGTATGGAATTACAGGAGGTTAAAATAAGAAAATTAAAGAGGGATAAGGAAGATTATAATGAAGTTGCAAACAGAGAAGAGGAGAAAATAAATAATAGGGAAGAGAGACAGAAAAATCAACATTTTGAGGGTAACACAGGTAATTACAAACACAATGCACATGCCATAAGGGAAAATTATTCTAATTCCCCTTATCACCAATCCAAGTCATATCAATACAATGATCAAAATCAAGAAAATAGGACACCATATGACAGAACTCCAAAAAGGATAAACTATAGGGAAACTACTGAATTCAGACCTCAACAATATAAATCAAACTACAGAACAAACTATTATAGACCTAGGGGACCACAATACATGACAAATACAAATAGAAACCCACCTGAACACCCAAGCTATAATGACTATAGAAGACCCCATACAAATCGTAACTTTTTTGAGAACCATAACTATAACCACTATAGAAGACAGGATGATTATTATGAAGAGCATAACCAACCAAGGGGCCACATAGCATATAGTTATTGGCCAAATGACAATAAACCAAGATACCAGGGGTACAACAACCGTAATAGAGATTGGGAATATAGAAATAATAGAGAACATAATTACAACACACGAATACAAACAGAACCTGAAAAAGAATGGAGAATAGACACCACGAATAGATTTACACTATTAGAAGAGAAAGAACAACAAAAAAACATGAATTATTTTTTAGAGATGAGCCCACAAAGACCCAGCACTTCAAAACAAACAGAACATTCAAAAGACCCACCAGTGGGAATGAGAAAAAGAATAAGAGAGGATGTAGAGGAGGAAAAAGAAAAAGACAGGGAAATAAAAAGAGTGAAATAAAAATACAACAAAAAAGTGGCATTTTCAATATTAGTAAAAAAACTTTAACCACAGAGGAAGAAAGAGTGTTAAACTTAGGCCTTAGCTATGCTCCCTCTACGAGATTAAACAAATTCAACACACACATACATGTGAGCCAGTTTGTAAGGAAGTTAACCTTGAAAAAATATTTCCTACGGGATCCAATAGAGAGAAATTGGCAACAACCAAAAGAGACACCCACCATATCGCCTATGGCCTCAAATAGTAACATAGTAATACCACAAGTAATTCATTCAAAAATGAAACCGAAATCCACTTTTCTCCAACATAGGTGTGTCCGGTCCACGGCGTCATCCTTACTTGTGGGATATTCTCTTCCCCAACAGGAAATGGCAAAGAGCCCAGCAAAGCTGGTCACATGATCCCTCCTAGGCTCCGCCTACCCCAGTCATTCTCTTTGCCGTTGTACAGGCAACATCTCCACGGAGATGGCTTAGAGTTTTTTAGTGTTTAACTGTAGTTTT
>NW_026511195.1:0-71956 GCF_027579735.1 Bombina bombina | reverse complement strand
TTAAGAGTTTTCTGGGCTAATGCCGTAGCATAAAACTCTTAACTAAAGTGCTAAAAAGTACACTAACACCCATAAAATACCTATTAACCCCTAAACCGAGCCCCCACCCCCCACATCACAAACACTTAAATAACATTTTTAACCCCTAATCTGCCGACCGGACATTGCGGCCACTTCAATAAATATATTAACCCCTAAACCGCCGCACTCCCGCCTCGCAAGCATTACTTAAATTTTATTAACCCCTAATCTGCCATCCCTAACATCGCCGACACCTACCTACATTTATTAACCCCTAATCTGCCACCCCCAACATCGCCGCAACTATATTAAATGTATCAACCCCTAAACCTAAGTCTAACCCTAACCCCCCCTAACTTAAATATAATTACAATAAATATAAATAAAATTACTACAATTAAATAAATTATTCATATTTAAAACTAAATACTTACCTATTAAATTAACCCTAAGATAGCTACAATATAACTAATAGTTACATTGTATCTAGCTTAGGGTTTATTTTTATTTTACAGGCAACTTTGTATTTATTTTAACTAGGTAGAATAGTAATTAAATAGTTATTAAACCTAAGTTACAATTACACCTAACACTACACTATAATTAAATTAATTCCCTAAACTGACTACAATTAAATACAATTAATACAATTATCTAAATTACGAGAAAAAAACACACTAAATTACAGAAATTAATAAAATAATTACAATTTTTTAAGCTAATTACACCTAATCTAATCCCCCTAATAAAATAAAAATCCCCCCAAAATAATAAAAATCCCTACCCTGTACCAAATTACAAATAGCCCTTAAAAGGGCTTTTTTGCGGGGGATTGCCCCAAAGTAATCAGCTCTTTTACCTGGAAAAAAAAATACAATACTCCCCCAAAATTAAAACCCACCACCCACACACCCAGCCCTACTCTAAAAACCACCCAATCCCCCCTTAAAAAAAATCTAACACTAACCCCTTGAAGATCACTCTACCTTGAGACGTCTTCACCCAACCGGGCAGAAGTGGTCCTCCAGAGGGTCCGAAGTCTTCATCCTATCCGGGCAGAAGAGATCCTCCAGATGGGCAGAAGTCTTCATCCAGACGGCATCTTCTATCTTCATCCATCCGGAGCGGAGCGGGTCCATCTTCAAGACATCCAACACGGAGCATCCTCTTCTTTCCGATGACTAACACTAAATGACGGTACCTTTAAATGATGTCATCCAAGATGGCGTCCCTTCAATTCCGATTGTCTAATAGAATTCTATCAGCCAATCGGAATTAAGGTAGAAAAAATCCTATTGGCTGATCCAATCAGCCAATAGAATTGAAGTTCAATCCTATTGGCTGATCCAATCAGCCAATAGGATTGAGCTTGCATTTCTACCTTAATTCCGATTGGCTGATAGAATTCTATTAGCCAATCGGAATTGAAGGGACGCCATCTTGGATGACATCACTTAAAGGTACCGTCATTTAGTGTTAGTCGTCGGAAAGAAGAGGATACTCCACGTTGGATGTCTTGAAGATGGACCCTTCCGCTCTGGATGGATGAAGATAGAAGTTAGTGTTTAACTATTTGCGTTATGGGCTTTGGCGGTTTAGGGGTTGATAGATATATAAGCATTGCGCTGTGTGGGCTTTGGCGGTTATGGGGTTCATACTTTAATAGGTAGTTTGCATTGTGGGTTAATGGCAGATTAGGGGTTATTAGTTTTAATAGGTAGTTTGCAATGTTGGGGTTGGCGGATTTAGGGGTTAATAATTTAGTTATTACTTGCAGTGTGGGTTTGATGGCGGATATAGGGGTTAATAGTTTAATTAGGCATATTGCGTTGTGGGAGGGGTTGTCGGTTTAGGGGTTAATACTTTTATAAATTCCGATGTGGGTTTGATGGTGGATATAGGGGTTAATACACATTTGGCTAGATTACGAGTTGTGCGTTAGGGTAAAACAGCAGGGTTAAGAGTTCCTAACGCTGCTTTTTTACACCCGCTGCTATTGCAAGTTTTGCAGGTATAGGTGTACCGCTCACTTTTTTGGCCTTACCGCAAAACGATTTACGTAAACTTTGCAAAGTCTTTTTTCTATGGGACTTCCATAGCGCCGGTATTACGAGTCTGTCCTGGGAGGCCAAAAAGTAAGTGGTACACCCTCTACCGACAAGAATCCTAACACATTTAAAAGTCAGTAGTTAAGAGTTTTATGGTACAACGCCGTAAAATAAAACTCATAACTAAAGTGCTAAAAAGTAAACTAACACCCATAAACTACCCATTAACTGCTAAACCGAGGCCCTCCCGCATTGCAAACACTAAAATAAAAATTTTAACCCCTAATCTGCCGCTCCGGACACCGCCACCACCTACATTATATTTATGAACCCCTAATCTGCTGCCCCCAACATTGCCGACACCTACATTATATTTATTAACCTCTAATCTGCCGCCCCCAATATCGCCGCAACCTACCTACACTTTGTAACCCCTAATCTGCCGCCCACAACGTCGCCGCCACTATAATAAACATATTAACCCCTAAACCGCCGCACTCCCACCTCACAAACATTAGTTAAATATTATTAACCCAAATCTGCCATCCCTAACATCGCCGCCACCTACCTACATTTATTAACCCCTAATCTGCCGCCCTCAACGTCGCCGCAACTATACTAAATTTATTAACCCCTAAATCTAACCCTAACACCCCCTAACTTAAATATAATTAAAATAAATCTAACTAAATTATTCCTATTTAAAACTAAATACATATCTATAAAATAAACCCTAAGCTAGCTACAATATAACTAATAGTTACATTGTAGCTAGCTTAGGGTTTATTTTTATTTTATAGGCAAGTTTGTATTTATTTTAACTAGGTAGAATAGTTATTAAATAGTTATTAACTATTTAATAACTACCTAGCTAAAATAAATACAAAAGTACCTGTAAAATAAAACCTAACCTAAGTTACAATAACACCTAACACTTAACAATTAAATAAATTAACTAAATTAACAACAATTAAATAAATTAAATTAAATAAGCTAAAGTACAAAAAAACAACACTAAATTACAGAAAATAATAAACAAATTACAAGATATTTAAACTAATTACACCTAATCTAATAGCCCTATCAAAATAAAAAAAAACCTAGCCTAACCTAGACTACTAATAGCCCTTAAAAGGGCCTTTTTGCGGGGCATTGCCCCAAAGTAATCAGCTCTTTTAAAAATACAAACAACCCCCCCAACAGTAAAACCCACCACCCACACAACCAACCCCGCAAATAAAATACTATCTAAAAAACCTAAGCTCCCCATTGCCCTGAAAAGGGCATTTGGATGGGCATTGCCCTTAAAAGGGCAGTTAGCTCTTTTGCAGACCCAAACCGTAACCTAAAAATAAAACCCACCTAATACACCCTTAAAAAAACCTAACACTAACCCCCTGAAGATCGACTTACAGTTCTGAAGACCTGACATCCCTCCTCAAGGAAGCGGCAGAAGTCTTCATCCAACCGGGCTGAAGTCCTCAAAGAAGCCGGGAGAAGTCTTCATCCAAGCCGGGCGAAGTGGTCCTCCAGATGGGCAGAAGTCTTCTTCCAGACGGCATCTTCTATCTTCATCCATCCGACGCGGAGCGGGTCCATCTTCAAGACATCCGACGCAGAGCATCCTCTTCATCCGATGACTACCCGATGAATGAAGGTTCCTTTAAGTGACGTCATCCAAGATGGCGTCCATTAGATTCCGATTGGCTGATAGAATTCTATCAGCCAATCGGAATTAAGGTAGAAAAAATACTATTGGCTGATGCCATCAGCCAATAGGATTGAATTTCAATCCTATTTGCTGATCCAATCAGTTAATAGGATTGAGCTTGCATTCTATTGGCTGATTGGAACATCAGCCAATAGGATTTTTTCTACCTTAATTTCTGATTGGCTGATTTCTGTAATTTAGTGTTGTTGTTTTTTTGTACTTTAGCTAATTTAATTTAATTTAGGTAATTGTATTTAATTTAGTTAATTTAATTATAGTGTAGTGTTAGGTGTTATTGTAACTTAGGTTAGGTTTTGTTTTACAGGTACTTTTGTATTTATTTTAGCTAGGTAGTTATTAAATAGTTAATAACTATTTAATAACTATTCTACCTAGTTAAAATAAATACAAACTTGCCTGTAAAATAAAAATAAACCCTAAGCTAGCTACAATGTAACTATTAGTTATATTGTAACTAGCTTAGGGTTTATTTTATAGGTAAGTATTTAGTTTTAATTAGGAATAATTTAGCTAAATTATAGTAATTTTATTTAGATTTATTCAAATTATATTTAAGTTAGGGGGTGTTAGGGTTAGGGTTAGACTTAGGTTTAGGGGTTAATACATTTAGTATATTGGCGGCAACGTTGGGGGCGGCAGATTAGGGGTTAATAAATGTACGTAGGTGGCGGCGATGTTAGGGACAGATTAGGGGCAGCAGATTAGGGTTTAATAATATTTAACTCATGTTTGCGAGGCGGGAGTGTGGCGGTTACTTTATTATAGTGGCAGCGACGTTGGGGCAGCAGATTAGGGGTTAATAAGTGTAGGTAGGTGGCGGCGACATTGGGGGCGGCAGATTAGGGGTTAATAAATATAATCTAGGTGTCGGCGATGTTGGGGGCAGCAGATTAGGGGTTCATAAGTATAATGTAGGTGGCGGAGTTGTCCGGAGCCGCAGATTAGGGGTTAATAAATATAATGTAGGTGTCGGCGATATCGGGGGTGGCAGATTAGGGGTTAATAAGAGTAAGATTAAGGGTGTTTAGACTCGGGTTCATGTTAGGGTGTTAGGTGTAGACATTAATTGTATTTCCCCATAGGTATCAATGGGGCTGCGTTACTGAGTTTTACGCTGCTTTTTTGCAGATGTTAGACTTTTCTCAGCTGGCTCTCCCCATTGATGTCTACGGGGAAATCGTGCATGAGCATGTACAACCAGCTCACCGCTGACTTAAGCAGCACTGGTATTGGAGTGCGGTATGGGGCACAATTTTGCTCTATGCTCACTTCTTGCCTTTTAACGCCGGGTTTGTAAAAACCCGTAATACCAGCGCTGCATGTAAGTGAGCGGTGAGACAAAACTGCTCGTTAGCACCGCACAGCTCATAACGCAAAATCTAGCCGATTATTAGTAATTGCAGTGGGGGATTGCGGTAGATAAATATTGCACATGTGTTAGGTGTTAGTTTATTTTTGCAGGCAGTTTCGAGAGTTATTGTGCTCCCATACTCAGTGCAAGGCTTGCTGCGGCTGCCTTGTGTGGCGAGGTGAAAATAGAGTAAGATTTCTCCATTTCTTGTGCTGAATATTGGATACCGATTTGCGACGTGGTCCCATGTTAGCTTATGGGAGTAAAAATTGTGGGGGACGGGTAAAATATACACACGTAACTTGTATGCTACGCTGTATATGTGATACCAAAACTGCTTTAAAACCAGCATATGTAATCTTGCCCTTACTGCTTACGTCAGCTTTAAGACCATGTGACCATTACAGTGGAGATGTAAATGCCATTGCCAAGGCAGACAGATAAACAACCGGCTAGTGAAATGTGATCCATACACAGAGCTCTATCTGACATCAGAATGATACTAATATCCAGCCTCATATAAATCCGTAATGGTAACCTTAAAATAGTTCCTAGTTAAAGGGATATGGAAGTCAAAATTAAACTTTCATGGTTCCAAAACAGCATGTAATTGTTTTAAATTTAATTTTATCATTATATTTACGCTGTACTCTTGATATCCTTTGTTAAAAAGCATACCTAGGAAGGCTCAGGAGTAGCAATGCACTACTCTTGTCCTTTGCTCACTGAGTATGCTCAGTTCACATACAGATAAATTAGATCATTTCCTAGTTTAATGAAAAGTTTACAATGCTACATTTTAGAACTATAAAACACAAAACTAAAATATGATAATTTATGAGTGCCTTCAAACACATCAGCAGATCTCTCAACATTTCCTGGAGGGCGAGGAGGTGAGGGTACTTGTGCGCAGTGGCCTTTTCAGGGCAATGGGGAACTTAGGTTTTTTTAGATGGTATTTTTTTGGGGGGTTGGTTGTCTGGGTGGTGAGTTTTACTGTTGGGGGGGTTTTTTGTATTTTTTTTTACAGGTAAAAGAGCTGATTAATTTGGGGCAATGCCCCGCGAAAGGCCCTTTTAAGGGCTATTGATAGTTTAGTTTAGGCTAGGGGTTTTTATTATTTTGGGGGGGGGCTTTTTTTTATTTTGATAGGGCTATTAGATTAGGTGTAATTAGTTTAAATACCTTGTAATTTGTTTATTATTTTCTGTAATTTAGTGTTTTGTTTTTTTGTACTTTAGCTAATTTAATTTAATTAATTTAATTGTTTTTAATTTAGTTAATTTATTTCATTGTAGGGTTAGGTTAGGTGTTATTGTAACTTAGGTTAGGTTTTATTTTACAGGTACATTTGTATTTATTGTAACTAGGTAGTTATTAAATAGTTAATAACTATTTAATAACTATTCTACCTAGTTAAAATAAATACAAACTTGCCTGTAAAATAAAAATAAACCCTAAGCTAGCTACAATGTAACTATTAGTTATATTGTAGCTAGCTTAGGGTTTTTTTTATAGGTAAGTATTTAGTTTTAAATAGTAATTATTTAGTTAATGATAGGAATTTTTAGTTAGATGTATTGTAATTATATTTAAGTTAGGGGGTGTTAGGGTTAGACTTAGGGGTTAATACATTTAGTATAGTGGCAGCGACGTTGGGTGTGGCAGATTAGAGGTTAATAAATGTAGGTAGGTGGCTGCGATGTTAGGGACGGCAGATTAGGGGTTAATAATATTTAACTAATGTTTGCAAGGTGGGAGTATTAAGGGTTATGTTTATTATAGTGGTGGCGACGTTGGGGGCAGCAGATTTGGGGTTAATAAGTGTAGGTAGGTTGCGGCGACATTGGGGGCGACAGATTAGAGGTTAATAAATATAATGTAGGTGTCGGCGATGTTGGGGGCAGCAGATTAGGGGTTCATAAGTATAATGTAGGTGGCGGCAGTGTCCGGAGCGGCAGATTAGGGGTTAATAAGAATAATGAAGATGTCGGCGATGTCGGGGGCGGCATATTAGAGGTTAATAAGTGTAAGATTAGGGGTGTTTAGACTCAGGGTTCATGTTAGGGTGTTAGGTGTAGACATAAATTTTATTTCCCCATAGGAATCAATGGGGCTGCGTTACTGAGTTTTACTCTGCTTTTTTGCAGGTGTTAGACTTTTTCTCAGCCGGCTCTCCCCGTTGATTCCTATGGGGAAATCGTGCCCGAGCACGTACGACCAACTCACCGCTGACTTAAGCAACGCTGGTATTAGAGTGTGTTAAGGAGCAAAATTTTGCTCAACGCTCACTTCTTGCCTTTTAACGCCGGGTTTGTAAAAACCCGTAATACCAGCGCTGTAGGTAAGTTTTGCGCACAGCTCATAACGCAAAACTCATAATCTGGCCGAAAGTTTGTAATTGACATGTATTAGAAATTTTTCTGATAAAGTTTCTAAAATTGATGATAAAGTTTCACTACATAAGAATACGTTTGTTGGACACACTAGCTACAAAACAAGACGTTTTTCCTCGCTCCCTAGCTAGTCTCCTTATAGCCAGCCCCCATGCTGGGGCCGCTAATACATGTCAATTACAATCCCCTCCCTGACTGTTCCACTGTGCACTGTCTCACTCACTGGGCCCCACGCCCAGGACCCTGTTCACCCTTCAAATTGGTTGCTTGCCTGCCCTTGTCCCCCTCTGTTTCTAGACTGAGCCCTGCAAGAGTAAAGTTCTGCAGGAGTGAGAAGGACAGCAGGAGTGTGACATTGGATACCTTGGGGGACAAGCGGAGTGGGACATCAGGCATCAAGTGGGTGCAGTTGGAGTGCTTCTTCATGATCAAATCTTCACCAGTTCCCCCTTACACCACACGCTTTTGTCCAGATGTCCTACATGTGCAGATGCTCCAGCAGCTAAGTACACTGACACCTGTGCATACAGAGACACAGTGTCACCAGTATACAGGAAGGGGAACATCTTATCAGGCATGGTCACTCATGGTCCGCACAGTGTTCAGTGCCCACTGCCTGTGGCTCCTTGTGCACAACTTACAGAGACAACAACAGGCTCCGCTATGTCACACACCGGCAGCACTCGCAAGGCTTTACAAGCTGTTATTATGCGTTGCAGCATTGTTGGCTGTGCGTGATTATCGGTTACACAATAACCTGTAGCAGCTGTGCCCCCTTTTGTTTTCTAGGGTCTGTGTTTATAAGATTATACAGGCTTATATATATTTACATAAGTATAGGCTACACTATTAGACAGTATGACACACAATCTGGGGTCTGTTCTCCGGGTCATGGATAATCAGTGGTCAAATTGTGCACACTTGTATAATAGTTCAGTAACAAGTTCATGTATCAGTAGACAGATCTTTAAGGGATGTTAGTGCAGATCTGTGAATAGTTAAACCTATCGGTCATAGATATTTATTATAATGCGTGTGGTGCAGATTCTATGCGGTGGCATCTGAGGACTGTCCGTTGTAATATTGTAACAGAAGCTGAATATTGAATATGAGCATTCTAGCACAATTCAGAAATGTCAACACATGGCTTCTATTTAGGGACAATAGGAGAACGGACAGTCCTCAGATGCCATCACAACTATGCACAATTCGATCACTGATTACTCATGACCTGGAGAACAGACCCCAGATTGTGTGTCATACTGTCTAAATATTTTTAGTCATACAGTATTATGCTATGTGGGCATTGTCTCTTATATTTATAGAGCATACATTAGAGTGAAACATACTCCTTTTTTTCCTGTCATATATACCTGAGGAGAGTTTACCGGACAACTCAGAGGATCCGGTCTGTATAGGTTGCACTACATTACAGTGCTTGAATACATGTGAGTGTATTTGTTTCACACTATGGGGCCCATTTATCAAGCTCCGAACGGAGCTTGTGGGCCCGTGTTTCTGGCGAGTCTTCAGTCTTCAGTCTAAAGACCAACTGCTCCATAACCCTGTCCACCTGAACAAGCGGACAGGAATCACCGGAAATCAACCCGACCGAGTACGATCGGAATGATTGACACCTCCCTGCTGGCGAAACGATTGGCCGCAAGTCTCTTGTGAGCTGCTGGTGCAATGCTGAATACGGAGAGTGTATTGCTCTCCGCATTCAGCGAGGTCTTGCGGATCTGATCCGCACTGTCGGATAAATGAATAGGCCCCCATATATCCAGCATATATTTGCAGAATCACGCTATTTTGGCGCCCTCTCCATTTTCTATAGATCTGTTTTGAAGTGGACGGCCATTACCCTGAGGAGAGCAGTCTGTTAAACTTTGTGTTTCCAATAACACACACCTCTATTGGACTTTTATTTAACAAATATATTTTTAAATTTTTGTACCTTGAAGTATATCTATATAGGTTATATTTTATACGCGTTATTGTAATTTTTATTTACATAGTAACAATATATACCAAACATTTGTATCTCTAGTCATTGCAGATTGTTTAATATCTAAGTGATAGTGTTCCTGCTGTGTTTAATAGATACTTTGAATATCTATTCATATCAAACATCAGAGTCTTTACTTGTGTAGATTTGCACTATTTCAAAGTGATAGCGCCCCTATTTACACTGTTTTGTGATTGCTAATTGCTAATACATGTCAATTACAAACTTTATCTTCTTTGAATTCTTTATTTAAATAGCCCATATTTTTTGAGTGTATAATGTTCCTTTAAGGACTGTGTTCTCATTATTTATTCAGGGATCTTTTGTATACAGTGGCATGTGTGCAATGGGACAACCGTTGCCAATTACCATAACTGCACTCAGATTACATATATAGATTGATTGCATTATTGTGCTTATGCTTCACAATATCTTTTGATCCTATACCGGATTTTTTTTTTTTAAATACATTTTATTGAATTTCAAAAGAAATAGTTACATTAGTGATAAAGAAAAAGTTAAAGTCAATCTCGGTGCATTTGCTGGACTCAATACACTCACCAGACCGCTGCTGCAAATCAACATATGAAGCCCTTTTTTTATTAAAAAGTCTTTCAAAAACATGCGTGTCAAGTACGTAGCGATGAGCATCGGACTGTTGATAAATAAGAGTCATCTATGTAACAGATATTCTGTTTTTTCCAACTTTATTTATACCATATCATTACTGTCCATGAACAAGCACATTTCTCTAAAGCTAATCTTTTATTTTTCATCTGTTAATGTCCAAGGAATAGCTAGATTTATACCTGAAAAATCAATAATATCTCATAAAAAGTTATTTTTTTGTTTTATTTATTTGTTATACAAAAAATCTGATAGATGATATTTTTACATAAATTAATGTGTATTTGTATTTCTAGAAATTATGATATGACTATCTCATGTTTTTTTTCTTTTTTTTAAAATAATTATTAATGCTAGAACTTGTACATATATCTTTGCACATACTTGTATATATATATATATATATATATATATATATATATATATATATATATATATATATATATATATATATATATATATATATATAACAGAAATCTTCTGCAAACATATTTACATGTCCATAAATTTTATTTTGTTGTAAACAATGTTGTCTTTCATATCTCTGTGTTTATTTATACCACTATATGTATATAGTGTAAATATATTATTATTCTGAGGAAGAATAATTGAGAATATAACGTAATCAGTATATCATAGGTATTTATTTGCAAACAATAGATATTTTAAGAGCTGGGCCAGTTTTCTCTCTGCCCCTTTAAAACTATACTGCACAGGAAGAGTTACAAACACCACCCCTACACAGGTATTATAAAATGGGCTGGCATATAAGATGACATTTCTTAATGAAAATTAAATTCAAGAGAAGGAAAAAAAACCTAAAAATATCATGACACTAAAGAGGTGATTTTAAGTTTTGCTGTATCTGATTCATGACAGTTTAATGTTAGGTGGACTATCCCTTTGAACTATCAGCTTAATATTATATTGAATCAAACATCATTCGATTTTTAAAATCATTGTAAAAAGTATTACACTGTGTGTCCAAATATCATAATCAATGTTAAAGTTTAATACTAATTTCACATATACATACTTGCAAAGTATAATATACAATGTAACAAATGGCACTTACAAGTTCTGATGTGTGATCAATGACACAAGTATCAAGCAATTTGATTTGTTAGTGATGGTATAAAATGTATATTTAAATCAGATTGGCTGATGTCATAAATCATGTGATTATGCATTTCCCAATCAAAAGTGGTGGAAAATGTCACTAGTTTGTGGGTTGTTTAGGAGTTTGAGTATTGTAGAAGACTAGCCCACCAGCCCAATAATCTGTCAAAGCCATACTATATATATATATATATATATATATATATATATATATATATATACAGTATATAATGTTTGTTTAATATACAGTATATATATATATATATATATATACATATACACACACACACATATATACTGTATATATATATACAGGTAGCCCTCAGTTTACGCCGGGGTTAGGTTCCAGAAGGAATGGTTGTAAATCGAAACCTTTGTAAATTGAAACCCAGTTTATAATGTAAGTCAATGGGAAGTGAGGGAGATAGGTTCCAGGCCCCTCTCAAAACTGTCATAAGTAACACCTAATACATTATTTTTAAAGCTTTGAAATTAAGACTTTAAATGCTAAACAGCATTATAAACCTAATACAATAATCACACAACACAGAATATATAATTAAACTAAGTTAAATGAACAAAAACATTTGCTAAACAGCATTATAAACCTAATACAATAATCACACAACAGAGACTTCACTTGCATTTTTCAGCAAACAGTTATTTCTATGCATTCCAATCTGGACTGATTTATAGACAGGAAGATCTTGTTCCTTTGAAATTCTTTCCTTTGAAATCTGCTTGATAGTTCAGGTCTGGTTAAACTGATTAATTTCAGCTTGCTTGGCTTTGCTGCAAAACAAGCGGACAGCTCCACCTACTGGCTATTTTAATAAATGCACTGCTTTTCAATAGTAGTCACATGACTGGAAAAAAAAGGTTGTTATTCTGAAACTGTGTAAATTGAACCGTTGTAAAACGAGGGCCACCTGTATATATATATACAGTATACACATATACAAACACATACATATATATGGTCTGAGGAAGGGGAGTGTGTCCCCGAAACGTCACGCTTTATCCATTAAAATGTATTCACTAAAAGACCAGAGAGTGCCTTTTTCTGTTCATATATATATATATATATATATATATATATATATATTAGGGGTGTGCATGACTAATATTTTTTCAATCGACTAGTCGAGGGCTGTTGCTTTCGACTAGTTGAAATTACCCCCTCTTGCCAGAAAATAGGTATTAAATGCGAAATATTTTTAATGTAATTGTAAAATTGTTGTGTTTTTTTTTTGTTTTTTTTAAAACCTAGTAATAACACATCATCATAACTGCCGCCAAATGAGACAATCCGCAATCGGTAGTAGGCTTAGGCTAAGGCTGTACTAGTCGATTAATGAGAGACCGATCGACTAATTGATTAGTCGACTAGTCTAACTCAGCCCTAATATATATATATATATACGCACACACACATATACATATATATACACATACACATTACAAATATATGTATATATATGCATCTGATTGATGATCAAAGGTAGGGACACTTTTAGCTGCTGTTATTTAGTGGCTTATTTACTGTCTGAGTCTAGAAGTAACAATGTCTCAGTCTCAAAGGCTTTTTTCTATCATTATTTTTAAAACCTTAATTAACCTACCTTTGTTTTCTAAGTTTTACTATGTTGTTAGTGCACTGTGCACACACTGGTCTGCGACTGCTAGACTGCTCCCAGTCCCTATGTGATGTGACTGCAGACAGTGCAGTGGTGCTGACCAACGTAGCCTCCCTCTAGCTTGGCTCCCTCCTGACTTAGATGTCGGCACGCGTGTGACTGTGTGTTGTCACGTGATGTCCTCCCCGCCCCCATATTTCCTCCTTACACTACTATTGGCTTCAGTGGCTGGCCCTGATGATGCAATCATACAAAAATCATGATGCCTCTATTGGAGCAGGTTCGGGAGTGGCTTCGGCACCACCGCACATCTTATGCTCGCTGGGCAACTGGGCAGCATTCTGAGTCTGACTTGCCATGCTCAAACTTGGCCAAAGCGCTCCACTCCCTGACTGTGTTGCGGTGCTGGCGCTGCCTGTGCTCTGTAATTGTTGCTCAGCTCTCCAGATAGTCCACACACTCTGAGTCTGACTGAGCAGCTGCCGACCCGGCCCACTGGGATTTCTCCCGGTATCCCGGTGGCCCAATCCGGCCTTGAGTATTGCGTCCAAATTAGTGCAAAGTATTGTGTCAAATTTGGTGCAAAATGCAGTGGGACTTGTATTACATGGTGAATTTAGATTGATCAAAAAAAGGAAGTTAGCTATAGTATGTAATGTATTTATTTCATTTTTATCCCTATATCTACTAGTCCTGCTGCCAGACAGACATCACCTGTCATTAAAACTACTTTTGAAATGAATTTGTCCCTTGAAATTACATGTGATTATAAGATTATTTAACATATTATTTAGATACCGAACATGCGTCTTTGTTGTCTGTGTGATTTAGAAAGAGTATACAATTGCAATCAACTTTCTAATTTACATAAATATGTAATAAGCTTCATTCTTTTGCAGTATCTAACATAACCTTTCTGGGTTTTCAGACTATTGATTTCTATGGCATTCGCAGCCTCAAGGTGGCGGTTTGAACGATAGGTGCGCTGCGGCGGAAAAGATGCGCCGTACTTGTTGAATGTTTGATAAATTGGGAAGAGGGTCAAATAGAGTCGAATGTGAATTCGAAACATCTGGAATGACGCAAGCATCGATCTGCATCGGATTGAGATCACGGGAGCGTACATTACTTCACACATTTCAACATTTGACGCTGTTGATGATTTGTTAATTACGGCAAATTCAATTTGCGAAGAATATGACGCTATACCTTTGAGGTGGCGGACAGCAATCATCCCGATCGGATACAATCTAGATGATTGACACACCCTGCTAGCGGCAAGCATTTCACCAGAAATGCTTGTGCAATATTAAATGATGACAGCTACAGAGGATCATGTCCACCCAACATTTGATAAATCTACCCCATATACATACACACACACACACCTTTGAACCCTTCCTAGCCCCGCCCCTTGCCTTATACCCTATCCCTTTGTGTTTTGTTATACAAACTAGCAAGTCATAAGCCCCCTTCATTTTAAAAAAGCATTTTGGATTACGCTTGAGTGTAAAACCACTTGTAACAATGAGTACAATGACAGTACTTATAGCACTCTCTGCACTCGCCATTAACATGCAAAAAAATGTCATCTGTGTTAAGATGCTTTGGTAAAGCAATTTCAGCATCCACTTTTATGAGATTGTGAGTTATTATTTGCGCAAGATAATGCACTCTGCTTCATAGATTGTGCTTCACTAATCTATGAAGCAGATCTAAGCCTTTACGAAGAGAAACTGCAAAACAATTTGACCAATTGTATTGCAATTTTTATTTTTACTCCTGTTATTTTATGTACAGCAGATGCTTGTGTTACATTGCACTTATACCTTTATCTTTCTTCTTTTTTTATTTGTGGTTTTGTTCTATATCTCATGTAATTGTATATTACATTGTTACCTATATAATTCAAATGTTTTGCTTGTTAATTGCTTGTTAAGTCAATTATTATGAAAATCAATGTATAAGATTTTAATTAAAAAAAAAGTAATAGGGGAAAAAAAGGAAACGAAAGGGTTAATGTTATGACAAAATGACAAATTTTCAGCGGGAGATCCAACAGCAACTAAGGGCAAGGCAAATGCTGCACCAAGAGATAAGATTATGTAGAATTTTGGAGACATTAGTTCTCATCCTCTGGAATGGAAGATAATTCCTCACCCTGCAAACAAAGCCTATTTTAGTATAGAAGTTACTTTAGCTACTTGTAAACCTTTGTTCTCTGCTGCAGGGACAAAAGCTTCTAGGAAAAGAGGAAACCTTCTCACTTACTGCTTACGTCAGCTTTAAGACCATGTGACCATTACAGTGGAGATGTAAATGCCATTGCCAAGGCAGACAGATAAACAACCGGCTAGCGAAATGTGATCCATACACAGAGCTCTATCTTACATCAGAATGATACTAATATTCAACCTCATATAAATCCGTAATGGTAACCTTAAAATAGTTCCTAGTTAAAGGGATATGGAAGTCAAAATTAAACTTTCATGGTTCCAAAACAGAATGCAATTTTTTTTAATTTAATATTATTATTATATTTACTCTGTACTCTTGGTATCCTTTATTATTATTATTATTATCGATTATTTGTAGAGCACCAACAGATTCTGCAGCACTATAAACAAAGGCAGAGAATAACAAAACAATTATAGGAATCAAATGGGTAGAGGGCCCTGCCAAGAGTCGCACTGTTGTAGTCAGCTCTTAAGAGGCAGAGCGTTCCACAAGATGGGAACCAGTCTGGAGAAGTCCTGTAAACGGGGGTGTGATGAGGTAACAAGAGAGGAGGAGAGTAGGAGGTCAAGAGCAGAGCGAAGGGGATGGGAGGGAGAGTATCTGGAGACAAGGTTTGAGATATAGGGGGGAGCAGTGCAGTTGAGGGGTTTGTATGTCAGAGTGAGGCATTCATTATGGATTGTAAAGGATCTAGGTGGCAGCTGGGGAGACCAGAGAGGACAGAGATGCAGTAATCGAGGTGGGAAAGGATGAGAGAGTGGATTAAAATCTTAGTTGTGCCTTGTGTAAGGAAATATCTAACTTTAGAGATGTTTTTAAGGAGGAAGCAGCAGGCTTTAGCAAGGAACTGAATGCAAGAAGTGGAAGAAAGATCTGAGTCAAATGTGACCTCTAGACATCGGGCATGTGGGGTAGGGGTAATGATGGAGTTGTCGACAGTTATAGAGGGATTGGGGGTGGAGATTTTGGAAGAAGGGGGAAAATAATGAGCTCAGGTTTGGAGAGATTTAGCTTGAGGTAGTGAGAGCACATAGAGGAAGAGATGTGAGCAAGACATTTAGTGACACGGGTTAGCAAGGAAGGAGATAGGTCTGGTGCAGAGAAGTAGATTTGGGTGTCGTCGACATACAAATGATATTGGAAACCGTGGGACTTTATTAGGGAACCTAATGATGACATGTAGATTGAGAAGAGTAGGGGACCGAGGACAGGGCCTTGTGGTACCCCGACAGAAAGTGGTGGCAGAGGTGGCCCCAGAGAGGGCTACACTAAAGGAATGGTTTGACAGGTAGGAAGAGAAGCACGAGAGGGCTGTGTCACAGATGCCGAAGGATTGGAGGGTTTGGAGGAAAAGAGGGTGGTCAACAGTATCAAAGGCTGCGGACAGATCAAGGAGGATAAGCAGAGAGGAGTGGCCTTTTGATTTTGCTATAAGTAGGTCATTGGTAACTTTAATGATTGCTATCTCTGTGGAGTGATGGGGACAAAATCTAGATTGCAGTGGGTCAAGGAGGGAGTTTAATGTAAGAAAATGGAATAGCGTGCATATACTAGTTTTTCGAGAAGCTTTGAGGCAAGAGGGAGGAGGGAAATAGGGCGGTAGTTGGATGGGGAAGCTGGATCAAGGAAAGATTTATTTAGGATAGGTGTGACCAGTGCATGTTTCAGAGATGAGGGAAATATACCAGTGCTGAGGGAGAGGTTGAAATCCTTTGTTGAAAAGTACACCTAGGTAGGCTCAGGAGTAGCAATGCTCACCTGTGCGTATTTGAGTATGCTCAATTCACATACTGATAAATTAGATAATTTCCTAGTTTCATGCAAAGTTTACAGTGTTACATTTTAGAACTATAAAACACAAAACTAAAATATGATAATTTATGAGTGCCTTCAAACACATCACCAGATATCTCAACATTTCCTGGAGGGCAAGAAGGCTAGGGTACTTGTGCACAGTGTCCAATCAGTGTTTTGTGGGTAGGACTATGACTGGAGGGGCAGGGCCACTGGCATGACATGGGCGGAACCAAGCAGAATCAACAGTCATGGCATTTGCCCTGATTGAGGAAGTTGCAGGTGTGAAGTTGGCAGATCTCCCATCACTGAGAATTCTGCAAGATCCTGGAAGTTGGGAGGTTAGAATAAGCAGTCTTCATAAATCCTGTACAGAATTATTAACGGATGCAAAATTGATGTTTCTTATATTTCACATTTATTAAATCCTTACGTTCAGTTTATATTCTTTTTTTTACTCAAGAGACATAAGACACACTAATGTGTCTAATGTCAGAAAGGTTATGCTTCTATACACTGTAACACACGTGTGATATTGAAGTTAAATTATAAAATATACCTTTTATTAATAATAGTTAAAAAAGACAGCAATATTTTTGTGTTTTGCTGTTCTCACATAGGGTTAAAAACACTTCTCCATTACGTCAATATTTATGGTTTGTGAATTTACCAGTTGATATTCATATGCGAGCTATAGGTTTATGTGGGGTACTTAGTTGGTTATTATTGTTACTCTGATACAATTTGTAGCCTTATATTTGGCTTGTCTGAGAGTTAAATTTTTCCACCAAGTATATTAACAGGTTTGGTATTCCTGTGTATTGCCTACAGTTCTAATGTATTGGTCTTCAAAAAAGGATAGCTTTCTAATGACTTTCAATGTTGATATACCTTTTGTGGTTATCAAAGTGTCTATTTCCTTATACTTGGGTGTGTGCTTCATGTGGTGTTTGTGCACTTTGTTCAGAGCAGCATATTTTTACTGCTTATCAAGTTAGAAACTAATTAACGCTATTGCTTAGCTTAGTATTACACTTCCAGTGACCAATGCTTAGACTTAAGGCCGGATCTTACAATATACCATTGATCAAGATTGTATCCTAATACCACTTTATTGTAACAAGTTACTTTGTTAGTTTAACATGTACACGTTTTCCTTGCACCTCTATATGCTCCGGTTTCACCTGATAAGGATAAGCGCAGTGCTGCTGACATTGACACAAACTTTATATTGATACAATTGTGGATTGCCGGTATTTTACTGTTTATATAATTGTAAATTACAGATATTTATCTGTTTGTATATATAGGTAATATAAGTAAATAATAAAAAAACGGTTTTCTACTTCAAGCTTTTTAATTCAGCTTATTATTTTGCTGTTTGCTCTCACTGAGCCTTTGTATCAATGAGAGGTTAATTTTGTTTGTATAATTTCAGTGGTAATATATATCTACTTTGTGGCTGCGATGTGTAACCAGAGGGAGCCAATAATGCTTTCACAGTAGCTTTGTTTTATATATTGTACAGTTCTAAGTTTTTGAACTTGTTCAAAAATTAATTAATATATGAGCGGTATTGCTTTAAATAAGTGACCTAAGGAGTATCCGTTCAGATCACTGTGTTAACAGAAGGTCAAATAATATTGCTTATAGTATTGCTTAACTTGTCACTTCTATTAGTAGTTACTGTATTGTAACAGTTTACATGCAATAGGGTTTGCTGCTTTAGTTATACTAGCTTGCTGTCTTAACGTATCACCACCATTGTCCAAGTTTAACTAAATGGCACTTCTGTGCATAGCTAGTCTAAAACACACCACTTAGAATTACTGCAGTTATATATTATGTTTGTTAGAAATTATTTACTATTAAAGACCACCAACTGTTTATTAAATAACTACTTAGTTTTTTAGGACATATAGGAGAGCAAAATTAAAATAAGGAAACCCCTGACGCGGCGTTTCACATACGCTTCCTCAGAGGAGATTACGCGAGGCGGAAAAACTTCTGATCTTTATTGGTTTATTATTCACGCCTTCTTTTTCAAACAGGATTTGGAGCTATCATTGCATTGGCTATTAAGCTGTCACTCAATAACGGTGACCACATTGCTTGTCTAACAACAAAGATACATACATATATCCATCTGGCGAGCGCATAATTCATCATGCTCTGTATGTACTAGTTCATCATGCTCTGTATGTGCTGGTTCAGATGTTGACAGAATGATTTCGTGAATAATCAGATTTTTACATTTGTTTTATAACTATGTTAAATTGCGGCTGTGTTCCTTGTGGATGATCTCACTACAGTATAAGATTGAAAATGTTACTGTGCGGTCCTAACATTATTTGTTTACGTACGAGAGTAATATGAATGGATCAAAGTGCTTTAAATAAGTGAATTAATGTGAAGTAGTGAAATAGTGAAAGTAAAAACGAAAAAATGTGAAGTAAAACATCGTGTTGAAAACAGAAATTGTACTTAAATTTTATGTGACAATTTTATTGTGACTGTCAAAAGTGTCACTAAGGTGAAGAATCTATATGAGAGTTACTGATTGTCTTAAGGTGTCACTGTGTGTCTGCACTGTGTGTGCTTGTGAAACTGTTAGCTGTTCCCTGTGATGTTTGGAAAATCTCCTATTTCTGTGATTGGTGTTTTGCCCATTTGAGAGTAAAAGAAAAATAAATAACGAAGTAACAATTAAAGACTACACCGTTAGTTTATATTGTTAATAATATTACTAGAGTACTAAAAATTGTGAGATAATTAACATTGTACATTTATTATGATTGTTTGCTTGTGCTCTTAGGTGCTTATTTACAGGTTTTCACTTATAATATATTATATATATAAATAATTTATGTAAGCACAGATATTAATTCCTGTTGGTGCTATTCTTGTTACTTTTATTTGTGAGTTAAATAATATGTTTTGTTTTCACTAATGATGACTTTATTTCTATTAGTTGTCTACTAGAGATAAAATTAATAAAAGTTTAAGAAATTTACATTAATTTTGTTTATAAATTTTTAAATGCTTTTGAATATCTGCTGCCTGATTTTTAAATGTTTTGTTATTTTTAATATCTTAGATTTTAGAATTATCTTATGTCTTGAAATATTAATTCTTGATCTATATTCGGAAATTAAATTAACTTATATTATTTTAATTTTGTGAATTGATACTTTTTTAATTATTTCCTATCTTCTCACTTGCCTGAAAAGACAAAAAATAAACAAAAAGTAATTTAAATTGAAAATTGCTAATATTAATATTAATTTGGATTTTATATGATGTTTGATCTATTATTTGTTGTTTTGTAGTGATTAATAATTGCTTGTCCTTTGTTTTATTTTTAATCATCTGTCATTTAGTGCTTTATAAATATACATTAAAGTTATTAAAGTCATTCAGCCCGTAAGGTTTTACGCTATGTAGAAGATGTATCCATTTGCACTCCAATTTTAGAAGAGTTTGTTCTATGTCGCCACCTCTTATTCCTAGCTTTGCTTGCTGAAGCACTGCAAATCGTAGCAGTTGATCATTACTGTTGTGTCTTAGGAAAAAGTGTTTAGCCACACTTGTTATGGTTCTTCCCTTTTCTAGGTCCTTATTATAGTTCCGGATATTCCTACAGTGTTCCATGACTCTAGTTCTTATTTGTCTAGTAGTCATACCTACATAGAACATTTGGCATGGGCATTGAAGAACATAGATTACTCCTATTGTTGTGCAGGAATAGTGGGCTGAAAGTGAATGGTTTTTACCATATTTGTCTTGTATTTCTTTGTATCAAAGAAATACAAGACAAATATGTATCAAAAGAAATACAAGACAAATATGTATCAAAAGAAATACAAGACAAATATGTATCAAAAGAAATACAAGACAAATATGTATCAAAAGAAATACAAGACAAATATGGTAAAAACCATTCACTTTTTTACCATATGAATTAAAAAGCTTGAAGTAGAAAACCGTTTTTTTTATTATTTACTTATATTACCTATATATACAAACAGATAAATATCTGTAATTTACAATTATATAAACAGTAAAATACCGGCAATCCACAATTGTATCAATATAAAGTTTGTGTCAATGTCAGCAGCACTGCGCTTATCCTTATCAGGTGAAACCGGAGCATATAGAGGTGCAAGGAAAACGTGTACATGTTAAACTAACAAAGTAACTTGTTACAATAAAGTGGTATTAGGATACAATCTTGATCAATGGTTTATTGTAAGATCCGGCCTTAAGTCTAAGCATTGGTCACTGGAAGTGTAATACTAAGCTAAGCAATAGCGTTAATTAGTTTCTAACTTGATAAGCAGTAAAAATATGCTGCTCTGAACAAAGTGCACAAACACCATATGAAGCACACACCCAAGTATAAGGAAATAGACACTTTGATAACCACAAAAGGAATATCAACATTGAAAGTCATTAGAAAGCTATCCTTTTTTGAAGACCAATACATTAGAACTGTAGGCAATACACAGGAATACCAAACCTGTTAATATACTTGGTGGAAAAATTTAACTCTCAGACAAGCCAAATATAAGGCTACAAATTGTATCAGAGTAACAATAATAACCAACTAAGTACCCCACATAAACCTATAGCTCGCATATGAATATCAACTGGTAAATTCACAAACCATAAATATTGACGTAATGGAGAAGTGTTTTTAACCCTATGTGAGAACAGCAAAACACAAAAATATTGCTGTCTTTTTTAACTATTATTAATAAAAGGTATATTTTATAATTTAACTTCAATATCACACGTGTGTTACAGTGTATAGAAGCATAACCTTTCTGACATTAGACACATTAGTGTGTCTTATGTCTCTTGAGTAAAATTTTGTATTTCATGCTTAAGCACTGCTCCTTTTGAGTACCCATTTATTAAGACATATCTTTTTTGACAAGGTATCAAAGGAGAAAATAAATTCCTAAAGAAAGAAAGATATATTATATTTTCTGTCTTTGTTCCTAAACCCCTTGATTCAGTTTATATTCTATATGTAATTCGGGCGATATAACTAATTCAGGGATAGATTACAAGTGAATCACTAATAAATTGCAAGCCGGAAAACAGGCAAATTTGCCCATTTGCAGGCGAGCGATAAATAACCAGCCATTACAAGTGGCTAGTTATTGCTATCTCGAGCTCACGGTAGCAATTAGCGCTTATAAAATTAACCAGAGTTCAGATCTTTGATTAATTTTATAAATGTGCCCCAAATGCCCCCAAACTTAAAGGGACATTAAATACTTTCAGCTAGATTACGACTTTTGAGCGCTATAGGAAAATTAACGACTGCCACAAAAGCGGCTGTATTTAACCTCCCAATAGCGATGCTATTACAGGTTTTGAAAAAGCAGGCTTGTGCGGGCGATATGGTGGCATTGAGCTCCATACCTCACCCAAATACAAGAGCTGCTTTGACGTGCTCATGCACGATTTCCCCATAGACATCAATGGGGAAAGCCGGCAAAAAAAAGCCTAACACCTGCAATCGCAGAAGCAAAAGCTCCGTAAGGCAGCCCCATTGATGTCTATTGGGGAAAGGAAAAGTTAAGAATTCTATCAGTCAATTCGAATGTAAGGGAGACCATCTTGGATGACGTCCCTTAAAGGTAAACTTCTTTCTACAGCGACCATCGGAAGAAGAGGATGCTCCACACCGGATGTCTTAAAGATGGACCCACTCCACTCCGGATGTATGAAGATAGAAGATGCCGTCTGGATGAAGACTTCTGCGCTTGGATTAAGACTTCTGCCGCTTGGAAAAATACTGCTGCCGGCTTCGAGTAGGACTTCTGCCTGCTTGGATAAAGACTTCTGCCGGCTTCGATGAGGACTTCTGCCATCTGGATGAGGATGGTTGTCAGGTCTTCGAAAACTGTAATTGGATCGTCGGGGTTAGTGTTAGTTTTTTTTAAGGGTTTATTGGGTGGGTTTTATTTTTAGCTTAGGGTTTGGGCAATGTAAAAGAGCTAAATGCCCATTTAAGGGCAATGCCCATCCAAATGCCCTTTTCAGGGCAATGGTTAGCTTAGGTTTATTTAGATAGCGTTTTATTTGGAGGGTTTGGTTGTGTAGGTGGTGGGTTTTACTGTTGGGGGGGGGGGGTGTTTGTAATTTTTATTGCCAGGTAAAAAAGATGTTATCTTTTGGGCAATGCCCCAGAAAAGGCCCTTTTAAGGGCTATTGGCAGTTTAGTGTAGGCTAGGGTTTTTTTTTTATTTTGGGGGGGATTTTTTATTTTGATAGGGCTATTAGATTAGGAGTAATTCGTTTTTATTTTTGATCATTTAGTTTTTTATTTTGTGCAATTTAGTGTTTATTTTTTTTGTACTTTAGATAATTGTATTTTAATAATTTCATTTATTTTATTTTATTGTAATGTTAGGTTTTAGGGTAAGGCAGGTTAGGTTTTTTTTTACAGGTAACTTTGTATTTATTTTAATTAGGTAGCTAGCAGGAGGTGTCAATTAACCTGATCGTATTCGATCGGGTTGATTTCTGGCGATGTATGTCCGCTGCCTCAGAGCAGGCGGACAGGTTATGCAGCAGCAGTGATTCATAACTTGTGTTTCCGGCGAGCCTAAAGGCTCGCCAGAAACATGGGGCATCAAGCTCCGTACGGAGCTTGATAAATATGTCACTTAAACTTTCCAATTTTTCTTAATATTTAAACAGCTAATGAAACTTTAAAAAAATACATCTACATGTTAATCTCAGACTAATCTTTTCTTTAAATGCATCATTTTATCTAGCATTTACTTAGTCTTTAATGTCCCTTTAAGTGTAATATATTTTATTAAAAAATAAACAGCTAGATTACAAGTTTTGAGCGCCACAAAAGCGGCATTATTTCACCTCCCTATAGCGCTTCTATTACAGGTTTACTAAAAGCAGGCTTGCACAGTTGATATGGTTGTGTTGAGCTCTATACCTCACCTAAATACAAGCGCTGCTTTGACGTGCTTGCGCACCATTTCCCCATAGACATCAATGGGGAGAAACGCCAAAAATAAGCACTTGCGATCGTGGAATGAAAAGCTCCGTAACGCAGCCCCATTGATGTCTATGGGGAAAAAAAAAATTATGTTTAAACCTAACACCCTAACATAAACCCTGAGTCTAAACACCCCTAATCTGCTGCCCCTAACATCGCCGCCACTTACATATAGTTATTAACCCCTAATCTGCTGCCCCTAACATTGCTGCCACCTATTACAGTTATTAACCTCTAGTCTGCTGCCCCTAACATCGTCGCCACCTACATTACAGTTATTAACCCATAATTTGCCGCCCCTATCATCGCCTCCACCTACCTACACTTATTAACCCCTAATCTGCTGCCCCCAATGTCGCTGCCACTATACTAAAGTTATTAACCCCTAAACCTCTGGCCTCCCACATCACTAACACTACATAAATATATTAACCCCTAAACCTAACCCTAACCCTACTGTAACCCTAAGCATAAGTTTAACCCTAACCCTAACACCCCCTAACTTAAATATAATTAAAATAAATCTAAATAAACCTTACAATTATTACCTAAATAATTCCTATTTAAAAATAAATACATACTTACCTGTAAAATAAAACCTAAGCTAGCTACAAAATAACTAATAGGTTTTATTTTTAGTTCACAGGTAAATCTGTATTTATTTTAACTAGGTAGACTAGTTAGTAAATAGTTATTAACTATTTAATAATTACCTAGTTAAAATAAATACAAATTTACCTGTAAAATAAAACCTAACCTGCGTTACAATAAAACCTAACATTACAATCAAATCAATTAAATTAATCAAATACAATTATCTAAATTACACAAAAAAACACTAAATTACACAAAATAAAAAATGAAATTATCAGAAAAACAAACAAATTACTCCCCCCAAAATAATAAAACCCCTAGCCTACACTAGCCTACACTAAACTGCCAATAGCCCTTAAAAGGGCCTTTTGCGGGGCATTGCCCCAAAGATAACATCTTTTTTACCTGGCAATAAAAATTACAAACACCCCCCAACAGTAAAACCCTCACCCACACAACAAAACCCCCAAATAAGACGCTATCTAAATAAACCTAAGCTAACCATTGCCCCTAAAAGGGCATTTGGATTGGTAATTGCCCTTAAAAGGGCATTTAGCTCTTTTAAGGTGCCCAATCCATAAGCTAAAAATAAAACCCACCCAATAAACCCTTAAAAAACATAACACTAAACCAGACTATCCACTTACAGTTTTCGAAGACAGGACATCCATCCTCATCCAGCCAGCGAAGTCCTCATCCAAGCGGGCAGAAGTCCTCATCGAAGCCGGCAGAAGTCTTCATCGAAGCGGCCAGAAGTCTTCATCCAAGCGGGCAGAAGTCTTCATCCAAACGGCATCTTCTATCTTCATCCATCCGGCGCAGAGCGGGTCCATCTTCAAGACATCCGGCGCGGAGCATCCTCTTCATACGGTCGCTGCCGTAAACTGAAGGTTCCCTTTAAGTGACGTCATCCAAGATGGCGTCCCTTACATTCCGATTGGCTGATAGAATTCTATCAGCCAATAGGAATTAAAGGGGGGAAATCCTATTGGCTGATCCAATCAGCCAATAGGATTGAGCTCGCATTCTATTGGCTAATCCAATCAGCCAAAAAAATATAGATATTGGTAATCCTGGAGTTACTCTAGAATAAAGTTATTTAAGACTTGCATTCCTGTTAGGGTTCCCTAGTGACCATCTTGTCATCCCCAACTTATAGGTCTAGGGCATGTCACTGAGAAGGCAACCCAAACAATAGGCAAAATTAACATTTCAGAGAGATTATTATAAGGTATGCATATACTAATTACACACTGCTTGCAAGTTAAGTGAATGAGATTGTGATTAATATAGAACACTTCTTGATTATAGGGCAGAAAAGAGCCACATACGTAAAATATGAACCTCTCAGAACACTGGGCATTCCTTTCTATGGTATAAAATATGTACACTCTTCATCAGTCTTCAAGAGTCTAGCATAGAAAAGTAAACATTGGTCTTTGTTTTTTTTAAACATGTAACTTGTCTACTTAAAAAAAAAATAATAATAATAAATACATAAAATGTGTGTACAGAGCCATCAAATTGTATGACTTTTATGGATATAATATGCTTTTGAGCACACGACTCACTGTGGAATCAATTAAACTCTGTTTTCATAACATTGTATGGACATTTTCTTAGAGGAATATTGCATGTTACCCTGTTTTTTTATTGTTGTTGTTCTGATTTTTTTTTCTATGTAACACATGCAGGCATGCATGTCACAATGATGACTGGACGAAGACTTATGGCACCATAAAAGACTTGTGATCACTGTCCAATAATGGAACAAGGGTGTGTCACCAATATTTTTAATTCATTTTCAGCTCTTGTTCTTGTAGACATGAATAAGCATTATTGTGTTTTATTATTAAATTAGACTGCATAATTGTCACATAACCAAATTACCTCCATTCTATCTGAAAAGATTAGACATTTGGAAAATATTTGAATAATGTTGTTGTTTTCTTTTTCGTACAATAATCGTTACTTTTAAAGGAACATGGAGGTCAAAATGTAACTTTCATGAGTCAGTTTACATGTTTAAGAGACTTTTTAAATTCATTAGATCATCTGATGTGGACCTCTTTGTGACAAGATGGTGGACAGGACAATCTGCCTTTTTGCTTGTTTTTCTTGTACGTTTTCCTTTTTATCCTAATTTTTTTGCTGATTTTTACTTGTACAGTTATTTACCTTTCCTCTCTATTTGCCATCTACTGAGACACCCTTGTCTTGCTAAGATGAGATAAGTTGCAGATGTTTATGGTCTACTAAGCAGGAATAAAAAGAACTTGACAACCGTCAGTGAGCTTAACAGGCCACTGTTCATGGTAACTAAGGTATATCTAGCAAAAACTGCTTGAGTGGCCTCTTTGAGGGTTAGGCATGCAACATTTAAATATTAGTTATATAACATCATTAAATTAAAGATGCAAATGGAATTGAAATTTCTTTCAAAACTGATTGTCTTTCTAATATATATAGATCTTGGTTCATCTTGGAAGTACTCTTGAGTGAAGTTATCTATGACTTGGTTTCCTGTTAGGGTTCCCTAGTGATCATAATCTTGTCTTTCCCACATCTTGTTACTCAAAAGATAGCCCAAAAAATAGGCAAAAGCTAACGTGGTCACCAAAACTAAGTGTTAAGTGCACAAAATATGCAATCAGTGGCATATATTTATCTCCTATATGCCAAGTTGTGATTGTATTTAGTTTTTAATGCAATAATTAAAAGTTGAATAAAGAATTTGATTTATACCATTATCCTGTTCTAAAAGGTACAATTGACATTTATAATCTTCTTCTTAATCATATGATGACATCTATTTTACCTTAGTTAATTCATTATTCTGTTGCATTAATACTTGCCGACTGGCATGCAAAGGGTTACAAAACTCACTACATTACAAACTAGTCCTATTTATGCCCAGGTCAAAATAACTAACTGGCAGTCTTTAAATGGACATTGAAGTATTTTTTTAATTTAATCATCAGCAGTTATTGCAAAACGATTGTCATGCAAAATAAATGTTTGCCATTTTGCTGAAGAATGTGCATTGTTTTTCAGGCCAGGGGCACACCCATTGGCTCTCAAATGTTGCTTATCTCCCTTCCTTTGCTGTGGCCAGTTAGTGACAGATATAACAGAGCTATTGCACTTATCAGCCAATCACTGTGCAGGAGTGTCAAGTTTAAAGGGACAGTCAACACCAGAATTTTTGTTGTTTAAAAAGATAGATAATCCCTTTATTACCCATTCCCCAGTTTTGCATAACCAACACTGTTATATCAATATACTTTTTACCTCTTTGATTAACTTGTATCTAAGCATCTTCCGACAGCCCTCTGAGCACATTCCATTTTATTTATTATCTATTGACTTTCATTATAGCCAATTAGTGTAGTGTCTGCCACAAGCCGGCGTGATCACAATGTTATCTATATGGCTGACATGAACTAGCTCTCCCCTGTTGTGAAAGACAAATGAAAAAGCATGTAATAAGAGGCCGCCTTCAAGGCCTTAGAAATTATCATATGAGCCTTCCTAGGTTGGAAAGTTGTTTAACCTTAAAAGTACATGCCCTATTTGAAACATGAAAGGTTTTTTTGGACTTGACTGTCCCTTTAAGCTTTCTCCAGCTTCTTTAGCAGGAGAGAACACATTACAATTTTATGAATTAAATTACAGGAAAATAAAATTAAATCAGTAATGTGCATTGCAATTTTTTTTGTTTTTTTAAAAAAAAGCAAGCATAATTAAAAAGACAGTAAAGTCAAAATTAAAATTTCTTTCTTTAGATAGAGCAGGGAATTTTCAACAACTTCAATTTACTTCCATTATTAAATGTTCTTTGTTCTCTAGGTATCTTTTGTTGAAAAGTAAATCAAGATGAGCTCAGCAGTGTGCGCATGTCTTTGGCTCTCAATGGGCCTGATTCTCTAAAGGTCCCTGGGCTGGTGAGATTCTATAAGAATGCTCGCCAGTATTTCTATTTCCCTGCTCGAAATCTATAAAGCCACTTTTTACCCTGAAAACAGGGATAATTGATATATCTTGAAAAAAAATTGTATTGTTAAGGTGCATCAAAAATTGTAACAAAATTGTATTTTATCAAAAATGTAAAATTTGTATTTAAAGTACACTGAAATAAATCATATTAAATATGCACAACATAATTCATAATTTAAGTAACACTGGATGTGCAACAAAAACATAGAAATGTATACTTATATGTCCAAAATAAAAAGCAGATTTTTTTTATTGTAAAATGGGTGTTCCGGACCATCGGCCTTTATAAAATTGTCTCTCAAATCCCAACATAATTCTCTAAACATTTCCACCTTATACATCTCACTGTTTTTCTAGCACATAAAAAGGGTTGTGAACTTTTATCAAAATACTCAAAACTCTAACTGCTCTGAAACCCCCCCAGTGATTTTGAGGTACAATGCACTGAAAACAGTGTAATTTGATGTGTATTAGGCGTAATATTAAACTTTCATGATTCAGATAGAGCATGTAATTTTAAACAATTTACTTTTATCACCAATTTTGCTTTGTTCTTAGTTGAAAGCTTAACCTAGGAGGTTCATATGCTAATTTCTTAGACCTTGAAGGCCACCTCTTTTCAGAATGCATTTTACCAGTTTTTCACCACTAGAGGGTGTTAGTTCACTATTTCATATAGATAACACTGTGCTCGTGCACGTGAAGTTATCTGGGAGCAGGCGATGATTGGCTAAACTGCAAGTCTGTCAAAAGAACTGAAATAAAGGGGCAGTTTGCAGAGGCTTAGATACAAGATAATCACAGAGGTTAAAAGTATATTATTATAACTGTGTTGGTTATGCAAAACTGGGGAATGGGTAATAAAGGGATTATCTATCTTTTAAAACAATAACAATTCTGGTGTAGACTGTCCCTTTAATGTTTAAACACAAGCCAGGTCCTTCCTGTGTACTTCGTCTTCTATTGCAAGCTTTTACATAGCAGAAAGCTCTCATTTCTATGGGAGACATCTTGCCACTTGGCAAGGAAAAAAAGCCTTTTTTTTTATAGAATTCCCTGAGGGCTGCCCTTAAGAGTGTCGGTGTAGAAAAGCACGTCTAGCCCAGCAAACTTTTTAGAATTGGGTGCTTTGGCAGCAGTGCTTGCAACAATGTTTGTACCTGTGCTATACACTGTTGCAAACATTGCCACAATAGAGTGCTAAAGACACGTGCACACTCCAAAGCTCCTGTAAACCTACTTAGCTTTACTCTTCAACAAAGAATGCCAAGAAAATGAAGCACATTTAACCCTTTAACGACCAAGGTTGTGCCAGGCACGTCCTACAAAAGCTGGCCGTTAACGACTAAGGAGGTGCCTGGCAAGTCCTCTGGAGTTTTAAGCACTGGAAGCGACCGTATTTTTTCTACCTTAATTCCGATTGGCTGATAGAATTCTATCAGCCAACCGGAATCTAAGGGACGCCATCTTGGATGACATCACTTAAAGGTACCTTCATTCAGTAAGAAGACTCCGGATGAAGAGGATGCTCCACGTCGGATATCTTGAAGATGGACCCGCTCCGCGTCGGATGGATGAAGATAGAAGATGCCGTCTGGATGAAGACTTCTGCCCGTCTGGAGGACCACTTCGCCCGGCTTGGATGAAGACTGTTCCCGGCTTCGTTGAGGACTTCGGCCCGGTTGGATGAAGACTTCTGCCGCTTCCTTGAGGATGGATGTCTGGTCTTCAGAACAGTAAGTCGATCTTCAGGGGGTTAGTGTTAGGTTTTTTTAAGGGTGTATTGGGTAGGTTTTATTTTTAGGTTAGGGTTTGGGCCTGCAGTAGAGCTAACTGCCCTTTTAAGGGCAATGCCCATCCAAATGCCCTTTTCAGGGCAATGGGGAGCTTAGGTTTTTTTAGTTAGTATTTTATTTGGGGTGTTGGTTGTGTGGGTGGTGGGTTTTACTGTTGGGGGGGTTGTTTGTATTTTTTTTACAGGTAAAAGAGCTGATTACTTTGGGGCAATGCCCCACAAAAGGCCCTTTTAAGGGCTATTGATAGTTTAGTTTAGGCTAAAGTTTTTTTTATTTTGGGGGGGCTTTTTTTATTTTGATAGGGCTATTAGATTAGGTGTAATTAGTTTAAAGATCTGTAATTTGTTTGTAATTGTTTGTAATTTGTTTTTTATTTTATGTAATTTAGTGTGTTTTTTGTGATTTAGCTAATTTAATTTATTTAATTGTTTTTAATTTAGTTAATTTATTTAATTGTAGTGTAGTGTTAGGTGTTAGTGTAACTTAGGTTAGGTTTTATTTTACAGGTCAATTTGTATTTATTTTAGCTAGGTAGTTATTAAATAGTTAACTAGTTAAAATAAATACAAACTTGCCTGTAAAATAAAAATAAACCCAAGCTAGCTACAATGTAACTATTAGTTATATTGTAGCTAGCTTAGGGTTTATTTTATAGGTAAGTATTTAGTTTTAAATAGGAATAATGTAGTAAATTACAGTAATTTTCTTTAGATTTATTTAAATTATATTTAAGTTAGGGGGTGTTAGGGTTAGGGTTAGACTTAGGGGTTAATACATTTAATATAGTGGCGGCGACGTTGGGGACGGCAGATTAGGGGTTAATAAATGTAGGTAAGTGGTGGTGATGTTAGGGATAGCAGATTAGGGGTTAATATTATTTAACTACTGTTTGCGAGGTGGGAGTGCAGCGGTTTAGGGGTTAATATGTTTATTATAGTGGCGGCAATTTAGGGGTTAAAAATTTTATTTTAGTATTTGCGATGCGGGAGGGCAGAACTGACAGAATAAAAACTTATGTTTTGAAAAAGATCTGCCCTTATCACACTGGGGGGCAGGTCTATACTGAGAATTTCGGAGTGCTAATTTTGTAAGAAAACTTGTTTACTGTTTTTAAACAATTTGTTTTGTATATTCACTTTGATTTAACATATTTGTTTTTAATAAAGATTTCCTGTTTAATATCCCGTTAAGGACTCCTTGAATAAAGCACATTAATGACCCATGTTACATTACCTAACAGGTCTATTAGTGCATGTGTCACATTAAATGTGTGTTTGCAGCTCATATTGTCATTGGGGAGTTGCAATAATATCAGTATCAAAACAAAAGTACACAGAGATCCTGAGGGACAGGCTGCTTTATGTTCCTGCCAGCAATAGACTTAGTTGTTACCTAGAATTCTATCGCAATAAATATTGTTTGCCTTCTGTGTATGGTACAGGTTTGAGACCTGTTTCCTGCTGCTGCACTGGCCTTGTATGAACTCAGACTACTTAAAGGGACATTAAAGTCATATTTAGACATTCATGATTTAGACAGAGCATACAATTTTAAATAACTTTCTGATTTACTTCTATTATTTAATTTGTTTTCTTCTCTTGTTTTCCTTTGCTGAAAGGTTTATCAAGGTAAGCTCAGGAGCAGCAAACAACCTAGGTTCTAGCTACTGATTGGTGTCTGCATATATATACCGATTGTCATTTGGCTCACCCATGTGTTCCGTTTGAAACTAGTAGTGCACTGCTGCTCCTTCAACAAATTACACCAATATATTGAAACATATTTTATAATAGCAGTAAACTGGAAAGTTGTTTAAAATGGTATGTTCTACCTAAATACAAGCAATATAAATAAACATGTGAATGCCTAAACATTTGTAATTGCAACAATTTTCTGGGCGAAGTGGTGCATTATCTGACAGATATTCAGGGGTGCCAATATTTTTGGCCATGACTGTATATATATATATATATATATATATATATATATATATATACATACACTCTGAATCCTAAAAGATAATATTTTTATTTTATTGCCCCTTTAATTGTCTGACCTGTGCTTTTAGAGTAAACATAGCAGGCTTAAGAGAGAGTTATGAAAGTTTATTTATCTTAAACTGTGAAAGAGCTTCCAAGTAGAAATTCCTTAGGTCCAGTCCGATAAGATCAAGTGGCTAATAAGAATCTGCTGTATTAACATTTATAATTTTGATAATTTTGAGTTGCAGCATTTACATCCACTCATTGACAGTATCTCTACTCGGCTTGTGAGAATGTATGGCTAGTGATGTCGCGAACTTAAAATTTTCCGTTCGCGAACAGCGGACTCAAACTTCCGCAACTGTTCGCGAACTGGCGAACCGGGCGAACCGCCATTGACTTCAATAGGTAGGCGAATTTTAAAACCCACAGGGACTCTTTCTGGCCACAATAGTGATGGAAAAGTTGTTTCAAGGGGACTAACACCTGGACTGTGGCATGCCAGAGGGGGATCCATGGCAAAACTCCCACGGAAAATTACATAGTTGATGCAGAGTCTGGTTTTAATCCATAAAGGGCATAAATCACCTAACATTCCTAAATTGTTTGGAACAACGTGCTTTAAAACATCAGGTATGATGTTGTATCGATCAGGTAGTGTAAGGGTTACGCCCACTTCACAGTGACAGACCAAACTCCCCGTTTAACGCACCCCAAACCACCGCAAACAGTCCATTTGCACAACCACGAGATCGATAGATTTGATAGATAGATACATAGATTATATAGATCAATAGATGCAATATACATTTGATAGATACCAATTACATAGATCAAAAGATGCAATATACATTTGATAGATATGAATTACATAGATCAAAAGATGCAATTTACATTTGATAGATACGAATTACATAGATCAAAAGATGCAATATACATTTGATAGATACGAATTACATGGATCAAAAGATGCAATATACATTTGATAGATACGAATTACATCAATAGATGCAATATACATTTGATAGATACGAATTACATAGATCAAAAGATGCAATATACATTTGATAGATATGAATTCCATAGATCAATACATGCAATATACATTTGATAGATACGAATTGCATAGATCAATAGATGCAATATACATTTGATAGGTACGAATTACATCAATAGATGCAATATACATTTGATAGATACAAATTACATAGATCTAAAGATGCAATATACATTTGATAGATATGAATTACATAGATCAATAGATGCAATATACATTTGATAGATACGAATTCCATAGATCAATACATGCAATATACATTTGATAGATACGAATTGCATAGATCAATAGATGCAATATACATTTGATAGGTACGAATTACATCAATAGATGCAATATACATTTGATAGATACAAATTACATAGATCTAAAGATGCAATATACATTTGATAGATACGAATTACAGAGATCAATAGATGCAATATATATATATATATATATATATATATATTTTATAATTTTTATTGAGGTTTAGTTAAAGACATACATAGGTCATAATAACACATTCTTTTGTCATATGAGATAAGTCTTCAATGTTACAGGAGTAATAAAATAAACATGCAAGAGACGTTTAGCCAACAATTTACATAGTTTGCAAACATTAAACAGATAAGATGCTAATCTTTCAGGAACCTTCTACATGACACAATAGATTACTCTTGGGCCAACAAAAGTAGCAGGAAATAATGAAGCGAAAGAAGGAACTTGTAACCAAGGAGACCACTTTTGGATCTCAATGATAAACCTTTATTTTTTTTTTATATTTAATAGCAATTTTGTTCCTGAGGACCTGAAGATTCATATAACATAAGACATGAGGGGTATTAACTAGGAATACTGATGAATCCACAGGACTACTCATAATTTACGTAAATTCAAGCGTATAGCAACTTTCTTGAAATAAATAAGGTAGTTAGAGTATAACCAATATATATAATGCTATGTAAAGTATAAAATAATATTCACTTCCTGTAGTGATAAACAGAATCTGAGGTGGAATATTTAAATATAATATTGGCTTCCTGTAGTGATAGATGGAGTCTGAAATGGTATATTCAATCTAGAACCTTAATAGGGGCTACCAGCCACTGTATTAGGAGCATATAAACAGATGGGAGGCAATAGTGATCAGTCCTGCTGATCCGGATGGTCTTATAGATTCTTTTCTTAAATATTATGTGGGAATTAAAGCTTAGGAAGTGAAGGATGCAATAGTTAGATTGCGGTATACACAAGACAAACCGCGTATTGAGCCCCTCTAAAATAGAGGGTACATTATCATGGATGGGGGGGGGGGAGGTGATTTAAATATATGAAGTAATCCATATTACTAATATTCTATGTTGTCATAATTTAGAGGATCACTAAGGCGTGAGCTTGATATGTATGCTAACGAATATACTTTAGCTAGACTACATGTTATTCTGTTGCGGGAAGCATTTGTTAAATAAAAATTGGAGGGTGCCATGGCCTTTGCTTGAGATACTTATAGTCTTATCCTACATTCTAATTTATATATGTTGTGTATAGGCTATAATAACCATGGAAGGTAGGAAGGATATTAACAGATGGTATATTTGCTGGGTATAAACTGGGAGATATTATAAGTGTCGCTCAATATACTCAGGCATCTCTCACCCTTACATGCGTCTAAATATGCCCAAATTGACCATATGGAACAACAGGTTAAGAGCCGACATTGCTGCTGTTAAAGGGGTATTGGAGAATTTTAACTCAATGTACACATGAGCATAGCAGACACTGCTATACATAACTAGGCCTATATTGACCCTGTGAGATAAGAAGGCTATAAGCAGAAAATGTTACGCAGCGTTTCTAAAATGAGTGTTGACAATCTTCAACGTTTACTGCCAAAGATATCGCACAAACATATAATTGCAAGGCTAGATCACCAGGAGCATTCTTACCACAGTTAAAAGTTTGGTTAGTATGTGCACTTCATGGGGATTTTGTAAAGCGACAAGGTTATTTAAGGGACAATAAACATCTAATAGGTCAAAATCAGTCATTTCTAAACTAAATTAAGTACATACTATCATGGGGAGTGAATGAGTGAGTGAATTACTAGGTGGCAACCACCGTCTATCAAATCATAATGGTGTAAATATATGCCTGCCACAGTGCACGGGCACTATGCCCTGCAGCAGTAGATATAGGGATCTAATGGGCAGTCAGGTATAGAGTATAACCTCCATTGTAATGCCATCCTTGTTTAGCAAATACACAAGCATCCCCTGTATATGTTAATGAGACAAGTAGATAATTGTACTTTAAGAGAACTAGTACAGTAGAAAATTCACTTAACCATACATCGAATAACATAATGAACTAGACCTTTAAAATAATAAACATAAAAGAGCTGTAGCCTTAAACATGCAGCTAACGCCATTTAAAATAGACTTATGTAAAGTGTGCTAAAAACTAGTAAGGGGCAAGATGTGAGGGATCCCAGTCATTGACGACAGTAAGTGTTGCATGTTACTGCTAACATCTATGAATAAAGTAAAAATAAGAAAAAACATTGAACATTGAATATTAAATAGTACGATCATGACTATTTAGCAAACAGACAGTGGTGCCTATATATCATAAGACCATAATTCCCAAACTTTATAGGGACGCAACTGGGCAGCGAATGTACCCAAGAGTGCTCTGCAGATGTCTGGTTGCTCTGCAGAGCACATCTTGACTCCATAACAAACAGTCTGGGCGAACACTAATAAATAATGGTATGACTAAGAGAGAAAAAAAACAAAAACACAGTAACACAAAATAGCAATGAGCATCTAACGGGTTAATTATAATAATAGACATCAGCAGGCGTGATATAAGTATCTAATTGATATCAAGCATTTTCAGGTTAGAGCAAGATGAGAGGCTGGGTGCAGAAAAGAGATATATCTTAATAAAGAAATGCTTTATGTCCCTCTTCCATCAAAATTTGGAACAGTTTGCTTCAAATAAGTTGTAAATCCTCGGCTAACGTGGCTCTCATAATACTCAGACAGTGAATGTCATCATACAACCACAACAGTCAAACACCTAACTTATGCAAAGAGGAAAACAAAGTCCTTTAACTAGGTTTATAGCAAAGGTGTAAAACTGTGAGGTATTGCAAGGCACGTATGTTAAAGGGGGAAAGTACTGTGAGATCCTGTAGTCCAGACAGCAGCAAAAGTCCAGACCCATCTAATAACTTAGCCTATTCCACCTCTGAAGTTGGCTTGCCTGAGGGACAATGGAGAACAATAATGCATCAGGTGATGTAAGAGCCGGTGTCTATCTCTGCACCAACGGCGAGGAACAAATTCTCTGTCGTCAGAAAATACTGGCAGGTAATGATCCGTCATCAAATCTTTATAGATTAGGACCCCAAGTGAAACCAGCCCCAGTTGTTTCGCCGGAGGGCAGGCGGCTACACGATCAGTCGAGAAAGGTAGGTCATGAGGTTCACCGAGTGGCAGCTCTGCAGTGCTAACCTTCATATCTGGCACCGACTTCACACAGTCCGCATCTATCAGGTCTTGGGGGGAATAGCAAAATGCCTCCTCGATAGATTTCAAGAAGCGTGTGCGGTGCCCAGACAGCAAGTCAGACAAGGTGTTTAAAAATGTGAAGGGCTCCATCGATACTGTCGATCACTCAGAAAATCTAGATTAAGGGAGATAGTGCAGCAAACTGCTATGGCGTAGTTAGAGGCCGCCTCACCATGCTGTTAGGCCTGCTGGACATAGAAGCTATGTAGAGCACTGTGATACTGTCCTGAAAATTTCAAGGAAAAGAACCCTGTTTAGCCAGATGGTTTACCAAGTTACACCTCGGTTTTTAAGCATAGCTGCACACTGTAATAAGATGCATTAAATAGTTTTTTGATAGCCGTTGTGTAGAGCTTCTTTCTCAAGCAGCCATCTCTGTTGGCTGTTGGCTCTGCCCCCCGCCCCCCCCCTCCCCGATGCAATATATATTTGATTGATACGATTGATAGTTATATAATTTCCCTGACAGAGTATAACAATAAAACATGCGGACTAGGACCCATGGTAAGGTTACTTCCTTTTGCAAAATCGAGTACAGGTTGGGGTCCGGGATTGCCTTTTTGTGCTGTCTGATTCTTTCAGTTATACCAGTTGCAGAGGTTCTGACCCTGCATTCTGTTACAGAGTCTGTGGGCCTGTATGCAAAGAGCTGGCCTGCCTGAAAGGAGCAGCAAGGCAGAGGGATTGATTCCTGCCTATAAGAAACCAGAGGGCACGCTACCTGCTGGAAGTGTGCAGTGAGGCAGAGGGATCTATTCATGCCTAGAAGCAGACAGGCAGAGGGGACGCTACCTGCCTGGGAGCCCACTGAGACCAGCCCAGCTGGGGGAGATACAGCCGCTGGCTTGACCCTGGTCTCAGCCACGATAGCCCTGGTCCCACTATTTGGAGGCATAGGGAGCTATTCCTGCCAAGAAGCAGCCTGGCAGGGGGATTTATTCCTGCCTAGAAGAAGACAGGCAGAGGGGACGATACCTGCTAAGAAAGAGCTGCAGGGCAGAGAGGACGCTACCTGACTGGGAGTCCTCTGAGACCAGCCCAGCTGGGGGAGATACACCCGCTGGCTTGACCCCGGTCTCAGCAACTATATCTCTGGTCCCACTATCCGGTGGCCACCCCTGGGTTTGGACAGAGGAAGGGAGACCCCCTAGTGGAGTACCGCTACATCCGGGAAATGGAAAAAGATGTTTGGACACCCAGTACAGGTCGTTCTCCTTCAGCCTTTTTATACTTGGGTCCCCGACCCTCAAAAGGCACAACAGCATGAAATACCACATATGCCATCCTTTTGCACAATAGAGTACAGGTATGGCATCGATTTTAGGAACCCGGAGATCATTTTTAGGAACCGGGAGATGGAAAAAGATGCTTGGACACACAGTACAGGTTGTTTTCCTTCAGCCTTTTTATACTTGGGTCCCCGACCCTCAACAGGCACAACAGCATGAAATACCACATATGCCATCCTTTTGCACAATCGAGTACAGGTATGGCATCGATTTTAGGAACCCGGAGATAATTTTTAGGAACCGGGAGATGGAAAAAGATGCTTGGACACCCAGTACAGGTCGTTCTCCTTCAGCCTTTTTATACTTGTGTCCCCGACCCTCAACAGGCACAACAGCATGAAATACCACATATGCCATCCTTTTGCACAATAGAGTACAGGTATGGCATCGATTTTAGGAACCCGTAGATAATTTTTAGGAACCAGGAGATGGAAAAAGATGCTTGGACACCCAGTACAGGTTGTTCTCCTTCAGCCTTTTTATACTTGGGTCCCCAACCCTCAACAGGCACAACAGCATGAAATACCACATATGCCATCCTTTTGCACAATCGAGTACAGGTATGGCATCGATTTTAGGAACCCGGAGATAATTTTTAGGAACAGGGAGATGGAAAAAGATGCTTGGACACCCAGTACAGGTCGTTCTCCTTCAGCCTTTTTATACGAGGGTCCCCGAGCCTCAACAGGCACAACAGCATGAAACACCACATATGCCATCCTTTTGCACAATCGAGTACATGTATGGCATCGATTTTAGGAACCCGGAGATAATTTTTAGGAACCGGGACATGGATAAAGATGCTTGGACACCCAGTACAGGTCGTTCTCCTTCAGCCTTTTTATACGAGGGTCCCCGACCCTCAACAGAAACAACAGCATGAAACACCACATATGCCATCCTTTTGCACAATCGAGTACAGGTATGGCATCGATTTTAACAACCCGGAGATAATTTTAGGAACCGGGAGATGGAAAAAGATGCTTGGACACCCAGTACAGGTCGTTCTCCTTCAGCCATTTTATACGAGGGTCCCCGACCCTCAACAGAAACAACAGCATTAAACACCACATATGCCATCCTTTTGCACAATCGAGTACAGGTATGGCATTGATTTTAGGAACCCGGAGATAATTTTTAGGAACCGGGAGATGGAAAAAGATGCTTGGACACCCAGTACAGGTCGTTCTCCTTCAGCCTTTTTATACGTGGGTCCCCGACCCTTAACAGAAACAACAGCATGAAACACGACATATGCCATCCTTTTGCACAATCGAGTACAGGTATGGCATCGATTTTAGGAACCCGGAGATAATTTTAGGAACCGGGAGATGAAAAAAGATGCTTGGACACCCAGTACAGGTCGTTCTCCTTCAGCCTTTTTATACGAGGGTCCCCGACCCTCAACAGAAATAACAGCATGAAACACCACATATGCCATCCTTTTGAACAATCCAGTACAGGTATGGTATCGATTGTAGGAACCCGGAGATAATTTTTAGGAACCGGGAGATGGAAAAAGATGCTTGGACACCCAGTACAGGTCATTCTCCTTCAGCCTTTTTATACGAGTGTCCCCGACCCTCAACAGGCACAACAGCATGAAACACCACATATGCCATCCTTTTGCACAATCGAGTACAGGTATGGTATCGATTTTAGGAACCCGGAGATAATTTTTAGGAACTGGGAGATGGAAAAAGATGCTTGGTCTGTCCTCCTACTTCAAATTTGGGGCACTGCGCGTGCAATGTACTGTGCCACCAGATATGAGTGGTGTGTTAAGTAGTACTATTCTTAAACAGTTTAATCACTGTTATGTGCCTTTTTTTGGCTTGGGTTTTGTTGCCACAGTGCAGCACCAGAGGCCAGAAAAATTAGGCATGTAAAAATGCCTGAAAAATTAGGTATTGTTGCAGCCGCTGCTGTAGCAGCGGCCAGAAAAATTGATGTTTGTTTGACAGTTAGAAAGTGCCCTAAAACATTGCGGCTTGAACCCTAGTTGTTGGCGGGTAAGTCACGAAAGTCATCCGCCATTCGAAGATAAAATACAGCAGTGTGTGTACCATTTGTAGCCCAAGGCAGCTCATCTCATCAGGCCTTTTTTACTCTAATGTATCGCACAATGTCAGTCCCTTTGGGATCCATCCCTCATTCATTTTAATAAAGGGGAGATAATCAAGACTTTTTTGACCTAGGCGACTTCTCTTCTCAGTGACAATACCTCCTGCTACACTGAAGGTCCTTTCTGACAGGACACTTGAAGCGTGGCAGGCCAGAAGTTCGATTGCAAATTGGGATAGCTCAGGCCACAGGTCAAGCCTGCACACCCAGTAGTCAAGGGGTCCATCGCTCCTCAGAGTGTCGAGATCCGCAATTAATGCTAGGTAGTCTGCTACCTGTCGGTTGAGTCTTTCTCTGAGGCTGGATCCCAAAGGGCTGTGACAATGCATAGGAGTTAAAAAGGTCTGCATGTCCTCCATCAACAACACGTCTGGAAAGCATCCTGTCCTTGCCGGCGTGGTCGTGGGAGGAGGAGGAGGATTACTTTAATGTCTTCCCCTGTTAGATTCCCGTTGTGCTGTGACATCACCCTTATACGCTGTGTAAAGCATACTTTTTAATTTATTTTTGAACTGCTCCATCCTTTCCGACTTGCGGGAATTTGGTAACATTTCAGTAACTTTATGCTTATACCGGGGGTCTAGTAGCGTGGACACCCAGTACAGGCACGACAGCATGAAAGACCCCATTTGCACAAGGTTGGATGCTGAGCTAATCATGTCCCGTTCCTCGTCCTCACTGATCTCACTAAAGGTATCTTCTTCCCCCCAGCCACGTACAACCCCACGGGTACCAGATAGGTGACAACAATGAGCACCCTGGGATGCCTGTTGTGCTTGGTCTTCCTCCTCCTCCTCAAAGCCACATTCCTCCTCTGACTCCCTTCCTCACAATCCTCTTCCTGCGTTGCCACTGGTCCAGCAAGCAATGTTGATAAGGCTGTTTCTGGTGGTGATGGAGACCACAACTCTTCCTCTTCACGCTCATCTATGGCCTGATCCAGCACTCTTCACAGGGCACGCTCCAGGAAGAAAACAAATGGTATGATGTCGCTGATGGTGCCTTCGGTGCAACTGACTAGGTTTGTCACCTCCTCAAAAGGACGCATGAGCCTACAGGCATTGCGCATGTAACGTGGCAAAAAAATCCCCAGCTCCCCAGAGGCTGTCCTAGCACCCCGGTCATACAAATACTTGTTAACAGCTTTTTCTTGTTGGAGCAGGTGGTTGAACATTAGGAGTGTTGAATTCCAACGTGTCAGGCTGTCGTAAATCAAGCGCCTCACTGGCAGGTTGTTTAGCCGCTGGATATCGGACAAGTGCGCAATGGCCGTGTAGGAACGCCTGAAATGGCCACACACCTTCCTGGCCTGCTTCAGGACGTCCTGTAAACCTGGTTACTTATGCACAAAGCGTTGTACAATCAGATTACACACATGTGCCATGCACGGCACATGTGTCAACTTGCCCAATTTCAATGCCGCCACCAAATTTCTTCCATTGTCAGAAACAACTTTGCCAATCTCCAGTTGGTGCGGAGTCAGCCACTGATCCACCTGTGCGTTCAGGGTGGACAGGAGTGCTGGTGCGGTGTGACTCTCGGCTTTCAGGCAAGTCAACCCCAAGACGGCGTGACACTGCCGTATCCGGGATGTTGAATAGTACCTGGGGAGCTGGGGGGGTGCCGTTGATGTGGAGCAAGATGCAGCAGCAGAAGAGGACTCAGCCGAGGAAGAGGTTATGGAAGAGGATGGAGTAGGAGGAGTAGAGGAGGTAGCAGCAGGCCTGCCTGCAAGTCGTGGCGGTGTCACCAACTCCTCTGCAGAGCCACGCATTCCATGCTTGTCAGCCGTCAGCAGGTTTACCCAATGCGCAGTGTAGGTGATATACCTGCCCTGACCATGCTTTGCAGACCAGCTATCAGTGGTCAGATGGACCTTTGCCCCAACGCTGTGTGCCAGACATGCCATTACTTCCTTTCGCACAATCGAGTACAGGTTGGGGATTGCCTTTTGTGAAAAGAAATTTCGTCCGGGTACCTTCCACTGCGGTGTCCCAATAGATACAAATTTTTTGAACGCCTCAGACTCCACCAGCTTGTATGGTAAAAGCTGGCGGGCTAAGAGTTCAGACAAGCCAGCTGTCAGACACCGGGCAAGGGGGTGACTTTGGGAAAATGGCTTCTTACACTCAAACATGTCCTTGACAGACACCTGACTGTGGGCAGATGACCAGGAACTGCTACGTAAGAGAGACTGAGTGGCGGATGGTTGAGAGGGGGCAAGGAGGACATCAGTGGTTCACGTGGCTGAAGATGCTGGACCAGGAGGAGGATGGTGGCTTTGAGTTTGTGTGCTGCTTCTACTCATGTGTTCATCCCATCAGCATTTGTGATGTGAGACCATGTGCCTTCGCAAAGCAGTTGTACCTAGGTGGGTGTTGGACTTCCCACAACTCTGTTTCTTTTGGCACAGGTTGCAAATGGCATAGCTGTTGTCAGAGGCAGACACACAAAAAAAATGCCACACTGCTGAGCTCTTCGATGACGGCATTCTGGTGGTGGCAACAGCATGCGTTGATTGGCATGCTGTCTGGCTGACCCGGGTGCCGATGCATGCTGTCTGACTGTGCCACTTGCTCCTTGCGACGACCTCCCCCTGCTTCCAACTCATCTCCTCCACCTCCTCTCTATCTCCCCATCTGAACTTTCCACCTCTTCTTCTTCTCTTCTAGCGGGCACCCACGTGACATCCACGGACGCATCATCATCAACCGCTTTACTTGTATCTGACAAATCAACAAAGGAAGCAGCAGTGGGTACAACATCACCATCATCATCACACCGTACGTCCATGTCTGTAATGCTGCCTGACTGAGACATATCACTGTTATCTACATCCTCTGTCAATGATGGTTGCGCATCACTCATTTCTTCCAACTGATGTGTCAATAACTCCTCTGACAGATCAAGTGAAGCGGCTGTGGTGCTAGTGTTGGTGGTGGCGGCAGGCGGGCGAGTGGCACTGGTGACTTGAGAGGTGCCCGCAGCTAAGCTGGAGGTGGATGGTGCGTCAAGGTTAGGAGCAGAAGCTGTAGAAGATTGGGTGTCCTGTGTTAGCCATTCAACTAGGTCCTCCTCAGAACTTTTTTCGTTCATGGCACGTGGCCTCTGAACACTGTGCATTATTGTAGGGTCAAAAAGAATCACAGCACCACGACCACGACGGCACCTGCGGAATGGCCTGCCTCTGCCTGTCATTTTTTTTTTAAATGTAGACTTACACTACTATTAAACAAAATATGAGTGGTGCCACTGGGCAAGTGGGCACAGTATACGCTGTGAGCCTGACACAAAAAAAGCAGACTGATGTTTCACAATCCAAAAAGTTTATTTTTTTTAAATGTACACTTACACTACTATTAAACAAGATATGAGTGGTGGCACTGGGCAAGTGGGCACAGTATACGCTGTGAACCTGACACAAAAAAGCAGACTGATGTTTCACAGTCAAAAATGTTTTTTTTTTAAATATTTAAACTACTGTTACAACAAATATGAGTGGTGCCACTAACTTGGCAAGTGAGCCTGGCACACACGCTGGCAGGCAGGCAAATGCAATAAGATTACAATAGCAGACTGATGTTTCACAGTCCAAAAATTTTTTTTTTTAATATTTACACTATTGTTACAACAAATATGATTGGTGGCAGTAGTTGGCTTGGCAAGTGGGCCTGGCACACACGCTGGCAGGCAGGCAACTTCAATTAAATTACACTAGCAGACTGATGTTTCACAGTCCAAAAAAATTTAAAAAAAAAAATATTTACACTACTGTTATAACAAATATGATTGGTGGCACTAGTTGGCAAGTGGGCTTGGCACACACGCTGGCAGGCATGCAACTGCAATTAGATTACACTAGCTGAATGATGTTTCACAGTCAAAAAAGTTTTTTTTTTTTAAATATTTACAATACTGTTATAACAAATATGATTGGTGGCACTAGTTGGCAAGTGGGCCTGGCACACACGCTGGCTGGCAGGCAGGCAACTGCAATTCGATTGCACTAGCAGACTGATGTTTCACAGTCAAAAAAGTTTTTATTTTAATTATTTACACTACTATTACAACAAATATGAGTGGTGCCACTAACTTGGCAAGTGGGCCTGGCACACACGCTGGCAGGCAGACAGGCAGGCAACTTCAATTACATTACACTAACAGACTGATGTTTCACAGTCAAAAAAGTTTTTTTAAAAAATATTTACACTACTGTTATAACAAATATGATTGGTGGCACTATTTAGAAAGTGGGCCTGGCACACACGCTGGCAGGCAGGGAACTGCAATTAAATAACACTAGCCGACTGAAGTAAAATGTTTTTTTTTTTTAAATTTACACTAATGTTACAACAGATAGGAGTGGTGGCACTGAGGATTGAAGTAGGCACAGTATATGCTGGGAGCCTGACACACAGGCTGGCACTAGTGGCAGGCTGGCCTGGCAACTAAAATTAAATAACACTAGCAAACTGATGTAAAAGTTTTTTTTAAAAAAAATTTACACTAATGTTACAACAGATAGAAGTGGTGGCACTGAGGATGGAAGTAGGCACAGTATATGCTGGGAGCCTGACACACAGGCTGGCACTAGTGGCACGCTGGCCTGGCAACTAAAATTAAATAACAATAGCAGACTGATGTAAAAGTTTTTTTTTTTAAATTTACACTAATGTTACACCAGATATAAGTGGTGGAAAACAGAGCAATTAGGCACAGTATATGCTGTGGGCCTGACACACAGGCCTGATGGAAAATTAAATTAGATTACACTAGCAAAATGATGTAAAAGTTTTTTTTTTTTTAATTTACACTAATGTTCCCTTAGGCCCTTACACAGGCTGGCACTAGTGGCACGCTGGCCTGGCAACTAAAATTAAATAACAATAGCAGACTGATGTAAAAGTTTTTTTTTTTAAATTTACACTAATGTTCCCTTAGGCCCTTACACAGGCTGGCACTAGTGGCACGCTGGCCTGGCAACTAAAATTAAATAACAATAGCAGACTGATGTAAAAGTTTTTTTTAAAACAATTTACACTAATGTTCCCTTAGGCCCTTACACAGGCTGGCACTAGTGGCACGCTGGCCTGGCAACTAAAATTAAATAGCAATAGCAGACTGATGTAAAAGTTGTTTTTTTTTAAAATTTACACTAATGTTCCCTTAGGCCCTTACACAGGCTGGCACTAGTGGCACGCTGGCCTGGCAACTTAAATTAAATAACAATAGCAGACTGATGTAAAAGTTTTTTTTTTTTAATTTACACTAATGTTACACCAGATATAAGTGGTGGAAAACAGAGCTATTAATCACAGTATATGATGTGGGCCTAACACACAGGCCTGATGGAAAATGAAATTAGATTACACTAGCAAAATGATGTAAAAGTTTTTTTTTTTTTAAATTTACACTAATGTTAACCAGATATCAGTGGTGGCACAGAAGAATTAATCACAGTATATGCTGTGAGCTTCACACACAGGCTGACAGGCAGGCAAATGCAAATAAAATTACCAAAAAAAAAAAAACCACTGAAGTTCTAGCCATAAAAAGGGCTTTTTGGGCTGAAGTTCTAGCCCTAAAAATGGCTTTTTGGGGTGCTGTCCTTACAGCAGAGATTAGATGAGTCCTTCAGGACTGTAGTGGACACTGAATACACTAGCCTAGCTATCTATTTCCCTATAAAATCACCAGCAGCAGCACTAAACCTCCTCTCACTAAGAATGCAGGATCGTAATGAATCTAAAATGGCTGATGCCCAGGAGCTGGGAGGGTCTGGGAGGGAGTGTCTGCTGCTGATTGGCTGAAATGTGTCTGCAGACTGTGAGATACAGGGTCAAAATTTCCTCAATGATGACGAATAGGGGGCGGATCGAACATCACATATGTTCGCCCGCCGCGGCAAACGCGAACAAGCTAAGATCACCGGGAACTGTTCTCTGGCGAACAGTTCGCGACATCACTATGTATGGCATGTATTATATATTAGATGTGCTGGTGATCAACTTTCCTTCTTACAGAACACTGCCAAATCTTAAAATGGTGTTTCACAGTGAATAATACATTTTTAAAAAATAAATTAAAAAAAAGTTAAATTAAAAAAAGGGTGGCTGATGAAACGGTTTGCCAACCGAGAAACGCGTTGTAATCATTGGGGCCAACTGGGTGACCCTGTAATCCACTTTGTATAACAACCCTGGTGTTGTTTTTAAATTTTTGTTTTTAATAAATATTTGCAAATTTTTACTTTTGGAGTGGATCTCATTTCCTACCATCTGCCTGCAATCACTACTAAGTGCACAGCTGCTGAGAAGCATTAAACCTGCCTTTGTTTTCACTGCATCAATACCAAAAGATCGTTTGTTTGGGTGAGCTGCCACACCTGCCTGAATCTGCAGCCTGTATCTACCAGCACATTGGTGTGCTTTGGGAGTATGTGAGTACCCACTTTATACTATAAAGCACATTTTTATGTATCATCCTTAATGGTCTGCACATATAGTGCTCTCTGTTTGTTTTACACCTGTTGCAGAACTACAGTATTGGAAGTATCCTTGAACGGGTGAGCTGTCACACCCATCTAAATCTACAGCCTGCCCCTACCAGCACATGAGTGTGCTCGTGGAGTATGTGAGTACTCATTTGGCTATTCTGTTGCTTTTTCTTATGTCTTCAATCAGACTATACCACACATGAGGCGCCCCTCTGTTTTTTATTTTTCCTAGTTCTTGCCTGGATCATCCGGTTGAGAGGAGGCAGCCGCCGCTCAGCTATCAACTTATTTGTAAAAAGAGACATTTTCTTTCCTGTATACTCCAAAAGGGATTTATATAACCTTATATTGATATATTTTTCACCTCATAAGATAACATTAGTTTGTTTAAGTTTTAAATTGTCTTTAAGGGTTATCAATAACTACCATCTGAATTGTATACCATTCTGCGCCCCCTCCACTGTGATTTTATCACGTATTAAACATCTTCATGTTGATGCACATTTTCAAAACCTTAAAGAGAGCCTGGAGACTATGGTGACCTCTCTATTGGAGGCAGCTAAGATTACCGGAGTCAGTCCTACAGAAGCACTACGTGCTGCAAACGACAGTGGCCCAAATGCTGCACCTCACCCATCTCCCATACAAAAGTGAATAATGCTGAGTGAGGCTGCATATGTGCAATGGGAGTTGCTATTTATAAAGGACGTGGAATTGGGCAATCGTTTCCAAATTGCTGCCCTGACCATAGATGGTTTATTTGAGAAGCTGGAAGTAGGATAGCGGCAGCATGTGTAGAGTCTGTAAAAGTTAGTGTAACTAACTATGAAATAGAAGCAGCGGGAACAAATGCTGTAGAAAGTTCAAGGTTCATTATAACCTCCGAACCTATCGAAAGATATAAGAGACCAGCATAAGATACAAATTGGGCTTCTACCAATATATCTCATAAGAAAGTTGGGATAGGATAAATCCTTTGAATAAGCATATGCTCCTCTAGCATTCCTCAGGCTGAAAGGGATAAAAATTGCTCAAAGGACAAAAGCCTGCCTTTATTTCTCTGAACAGAAATAACTTATTCACAATATATGATGTTTTGGAGTTTACTCTTAACTTCTAAATTCTCCTGCTGTCTGTACTTAACTGTAGTGAGCATGAACACCTATGATTTACAGTAAAAATGATTGTGATTCTATAAATGGAAATGTTAGGTTTAATAATCAGAACATTACTCAGTATTGATATTTATGCTATGGTAGCATTAATGGATTAGTTTTCTTATATTACTGTGTGTTAATATGTTACTCTACATTAAGTTTGTAACACTACAGGCCACATACAATATTATTCAATGGAGAAGGAGGAATATCATTAGTCACCATTCATTTTTATATTACTCCTATTATGGTACTCCATCTTACTATATATATATATATATATATATATATATATATATATATATATATGTGTGTGTGTGTGTGCATATATGAAATATAGACATGACTAGAGCAAGTATGACATTATATTGTTATGTACGTCATAGTCACAATGATAATATGAGTAATGGCGCTGTGTTTCCAGCGGCCGGGAGACATGGCAAACTCTATCTAAGCTATAAACCGTGACTGCTAAATCAGACACCTACTACTTGTTAAACTACCAAATACTACAGAAAAGGATTGAGACAGAATCTACTAAAATAGATAGTTCTCCTAAACAAGCTATACTGTACAGATATATTGGCTATATTGCAGTTACACTTTTAGATAATAGAAAACACAATGCTGCTGTAATAATAGCTCCAAGCCATTACTTGTGGCTGCTGGGGATTTTTGTTTTGTTTTTTTCAAAACATGCTTTATTGTCAGCGGAATATCAGCTTTATATATTTTTTTGTTCTTCTGCACACTAAAGGTTAAGGGGGATATTTATCAAAGCCTCAACTATGCTGCATTCTCCGGCACCAATACACCAACATCGCGGCCGCGGACCTGAATAGGCTCTCCATATTTATAAAAAAAAGTCGGGAAAAAGCCGCGCACCAAGTACGGGGCGAAGAGCATCGGACTGTTGTTAACTAACAGTCATCGATCTTGCTGCTATTTGGCTTTTTCCCAACTTTATTTATATCCTGTCACTAAACGCTGCCACTATACTAAAATGTTTAACCCCTATCCCGCCGCTCCCGCAACTTTAATAAAGTTATTAACCCCTATCCCGCCGCTTCCGGACCCTGCCGCAACTTTAATAAAGTTATTAACCCCTATCCCTCCGCTCCCAGACCCTGCCGCAACTTTAATAAAGTTATTAACCCCTATCCCGCTGCTCCCGGACCCCGCCACCTCTAAATAAATGTATTAACCCCTATTCCGCCGCTCCCAGACCCCGCCACCTCTAAATAAATGTATTAACCCCTATTCCGCCGCTCCCGGACCCTGCCGCCACCAAAATAAACGTAATAAACCCTATCCCGCCGCTCCCGGACCCCACCGCCACCTAAATAAACGTATTAACCCCTATCCCGCCACTCCCGGACCCCGCCGCCACCTAAATAAACGTATTAACCCCTAAACCTCTGGCCTCCCACATCACTACCATTAACTAAACCTATTAACCCCTAAACCGCCAGCCCCCCACATCACCATAAACTAAATTAAGCTAATAACCCATAAACCTAACAACCGCTAACTTTACATTAAAATTACAACATCCCTATCTTATAATAAATTAAAACTTATGAATTAAAATAAACTATATTAAACTATTAATTAACCTACCCTAACTAGCAATTAAATGAACTATATTACATATTAAAAAACCCTAACCCTACTGTTGGGGGGTGTTTGTTTTTTATAGGTAAAAGATTTCTTTGAGGCAATGCCCCACAAAAGGCCCTTTTAAGGGCCATTGGTAGTATATTGTAGGCTAGTTTTTTTTTATTTTGGGGGAGCTTTTTTTATTTTGATAAGGCTATTAGATTAGGTGTAATGCATTTTTATTTTTGATACTTATATTTATTTTTTTTGTAACTGTTTTTTTTGTAATTTACTCATTTTTAATAGTAGATTTCAATAATTTGAGTAGGTTTAGGGTTTTTTATTATGTAATATAGTTAATTTAATTGCTAGTTTAATGTAATTTTAGTATAAAAGTTAGGGTAGGTTAATTAATGGTTTAATATAGTTTATTTTAATTTTAAAGGTAAGTTTTAAATTATTATAAGACAGGGATTTTGTAATTTTAATGTAAGGATAGCGGGTTGTTAGGTTTAGGGGTTAATAGCTTAATTTAGTTTATGGCGATGTGGGGGGCTGGCGGTTTAGGGGTTAATAGGTTTAGTTAATGGTAGTGATGTAGGAGGCTAGAGGTTTAGGGGTTAATACATTTATTAAGGTGGCGGCAGGGTCCGGGAGCGGAGGAATAGGTGTTAATAACTTTATTTAGTGGCGACGGGGTCTGGGAGCAGTGGAATAGGGGTTAATACATTTATTTAGTTGCGGCGGGGTCCGGGAGCAGCAGGATAGGGGTTAATAACTTTATGTATCTGGCAGCATTGAACATAAGCTTTCGCTGCTTTCAGACTCCCATTGAGTCCTATGGCATCCGCGGCCTCCAGGATAGCGGATTGAAAACCAGGTACGCTGGGCCGGAATAGCCGTGAGCGTACCGGTTAACTATTTTATAACTTTGAAAAAGTGTCAAATAGTGCCAAATGTGTATTCGGAACATCTGTAATGACGTAAGCATCGATCTGTGTCAGATTGAGACCGGCGGATCGTATGTTATGTCACAGATTTCAACTTTTGCCGGTCTGTAGGATTTGATAACTAGGTTGAATCAAGCTCGCCACAATTATGCTGCAGAATTCCAGCGTATTTGCAGTAGACGGCTTGATAAATATCCCCTCAATGTTAATATGTTAGTATATATGTTAGCGGTGATAAAGTGTTATAGTTGATGGATTAAGTGAAACCCTGAAGGAATTCTGTATTGCTCTGAACCCACTTGGCAATCTACTTACTGATGTGATAGCCATATAATATGCCAAACTAATTACTGGAACCTTAAAGGGGCACTGAGCCCAATTTTTGTCTTTTGTAATTCAGAGAGAGGAATGCAATTTTAAGCAACTTTCTAATTGACTCCTATTATCAAATTGTCTTCATTCTCTTGGTATCTTTATTTGAAATGCAAGAATGTAAGTTTAGATGCCGGCCCATTTTTGGTGAACAAACTGGGTTGTTCTTGCTGATTGGTGGATAAATTCACCCACCAATAAACAAGTGCTTTCCATGGTTCTGAACCAAAAAAATAGCTTAGATGCCTTCTTTTTCAAATAAAGGAAGCAAGAGAACAAAGAAAAATGATAATAGATGTAAATTAGAAAGTTGATTAAAATGGCATGCTCTATCTGAATCACAAAAGAAAAGATTTGGGTTCAGTGTCCCTTTAAGCTTTTTGCCACAGGGTGTAGGGCCCGTGCTCATGTGGCAGCCTTACATTTTCCTTAACATCCACACAATAAATCTTAGATCTGTAGATTACATGTATGAGGCTAGATACAGATTAATTCCTGTTCAGGTGTGTTATGTTTGTATTTTGTTGGTTTATCAAATATTTAACCCAATCACTACCTATACATTTAACCCCACTAAAATAGATATGATCAATGCAATTTAAGACCTAACTTATGGTTATACATAGTAACATAGTAGATGAGGTTGAAAAAAGACCGAAGTCCATAGAGTTCAACCTATACTAATCCAATATACTAACAAAAAAAGCTCCAGTTGATCTTAAATTAATCCCACTAAAAGGTGACCAATTTAATACAAGCAATCATATCCATGAGTTTTGTGTCTAGTCAGAAATGTATCCAAACCATTTTTAAATGTATCTAGGGTATTGGCATTCACTACCTCCTTTGGTAATGAGTTCCACAATTTTATTGCTCTTACAGTGAACAAAACATTTCTGTTGCAGGAGATTTAATCTCCCTTCCTCCATCCTTAAATTATGACCTCTTGTCACAAACAATTTTCTTGGAATAAACAGAGCTTTTGCCATCTCTGTATATGGGCCTTGAATATATTTATATAAAGTAATCATGTCACCTCTCAAGCGTATTTTTTCTAGAGAAAACAGACCCAGTTTGGCTAGTCTCTCCTCATAACTTAAATTTTCCATTCGCCTTATTAGCTTTGTGGCCCTTACCTGAACTTTTTCTAGTTCTATAATATCTTTTTTGTGATTGATCCCCAGAACTGCACTCCATACTCAAGGTGAGGTCTTACCAGGGATTTATATAGTGACAGAATGCTGCTTTCCTCCCTTGAATCAATGTCTCTTTTAATACTTGCTAGTATCTTATTAGCCTTTGAAGCCGCTGCCCTGCATTTTGCACCCATCTTTATCTTGTTATCTATTACTACTCCCAAATACCTTTCCTCTTCTGTTTGGCTAAGTCTTGTCCCATTTAAAGATTTAAATAATACATTGCCTGCTTATTTTTACTTCCAGAATGTAGAACCTTGCATTTTCCCGTATTAAATCTAATTTTCCATTTACCTGCCCATACTTTTTGCAGATCCCTTTGTAACGAAAGTTCATCCTGCTCTGACCTAATGACCTTACTTAACTTAGTATCATCTGCAAAAATAGATATGTCGCCATTTAATCCTTGCTCCAAGTCATTAATAAAAATATTAAAAAGAACAGGGCCCGGGGGAGACGGAGCCTAGAGCTGAAGCGGCAGGTTGTGTCTTGAAGGAGCTCCTCGCTCCACTTTGGTTTTGTGAGTTATTTGTTTTCTGTGTGAAACGTTATATACTCATTGCTTCTACATCACCCAGACATTCCACCAAACAAGATACCGAGGTGCTCAGAGTACATCATATGATAGCATCTTCTGAAATCATAGAAACCCCTCCACAGCCTTTAAATCTAAATTCCAAAGTGATTGCTTCTTACACATGCTCTGATTCTACCTTACAGGAAATTAAGTCTTTTGTTCAACATGGGTGGCCTAAAGCAGTTAACTCTGACCTTCAGCCATATTTTACAAGGAAGAAGGAAATTGTGCATGACTCAGGCTGTCTGTTATGGGGATCACGAGTGATAATTCCAACTTTACTGCAAACATTAGCATTAAAGTTACTACACAGCTCACATCAGGGTGGGTGTAGTAAAAATGAAGCAAAGAGCACGAGAATATTTTTGGTGGCCTAAATTGGATACAGATATTGCTTCTTATGTAGCTGCTTGCAATGCATGTGCACAGACACAGGGGAATCCCAGCAGGGACTCCTCAAAAACTTGGCCATGGCCAAATTAACCTTGGACAAGAATCCATGTTGATTTTGCAGGGCCAGTGGCTGGACGAATGTATTTGGTGGCTGTGGATGCTCATTCCAAGTGGCCAGAAGTAGTTCAAATGTCAAGTACTACAACACAACAAAACATTGTCGTTCTTTCCAGTATGTTTGCAAGATTTGGACTGCCACAAACTTTAGTCTCAGACAATGGTCCACAGTTCATATCACAGGAATTTGAAACATTTCTAGCTACAAATAACATCAAACACTGTAAGACAGCTCCATAGTTTCTAGCCTCTAATGGACAGGCTGAAAGATTTGTACAAACTTTAAAACGTCACTTAGCTGTCTCTCACAAATCAAAATTTAATCCAAACTCCCTTTCTAACTTTTTGTTTAACTATCAAAAAACTCCCCATGCCACTACTGGGCTATCATCTGCAATGTTAATGTTTGGAAGACGCCTGAGAACTCCACTGGGTAAAGTTAGACCAGAACATCCCAAACAAGAGTTGAACACTTCTAGTGTTTCAAAATTTGTTCTTCATGACAGAGTATGGGTTAGAAACTACCATGGCCAGAATAAATGGATTCCAGCTGTCATAATACAAGGCATGGACAACAGAATGTTTAAAGTTCAACTACAAGCTGGTGGTACAGTTTGCCGCCATGTAGAAAAAATGAGACATAGATCTCAACCAGCTACACAAATATCCAAGGATTCAGATGGTCCGATATCTGACATGGAGTGTGGTGCCCACCTGAGTCTTCTGAGGATGAAAATATAGTGAACACAACTGAAGCAGATTAACCTCAGACTGATTCTGTCCAACAACAAAATATCACAGGTGATCATCTACCGTTGGGTACTCCTCCACAGACTAATTCTCCTGAACCAAAAACTCTACAGCCCTCTAGACAGAGAAGGCCACCATCCAGATGGCAATGTGAGGATTCAGTGAGAGATTATTCAGCAAGGATTTACCTAATCTGAAGGCAGACTCATTGCAGAAAACATAACTGTGACTAAAATCTAGGCTGTGACCTAGGTCTTGTGCACATAAACTATAGTGATAAACATGTATGTTTATTACTTGTTGTATGTTACAATATTATCCACTGTCTGTTCTTTTTTTTTTATTATTTATTTTTTTGAGAAAAAAGGGGATGTAAAGATTACTGCAGCTTTTACTGTGTCTTTGCACTAACATTGTCTCATCATTATATGTTAGAAGTGCTGCAGCTTTAAGCTCAGCTGCCACACCCACTGGGTGTGTCTGGGTCTCTGTGACATCATCAGAAACCATGTTTAGTTTTACTGATGAACCTGTTAGTAAAGAAGCCATGTGGTTGTAGCTGAATAAAAGTTTGTCTAAAGTACCTGCTGCTGAGTCTCTATGATATGTGCAAGACACATCAGACGCAAGGTAACAGCACACAACTGAATGTTCTAATCCTGACTACATAGAGAAAATAACACCTATGTTCTCCAGTTAGGCCCCCCCCCCAGGAGTTTGGGTTAAAGTGTAGTGTAAAGTACAAATGAACTAACATTGCAGCAATTCAGAAGGGAAATATTCGTACCTACTGTTAAGATGACTATGGCCACAATCGATAAATGGGACGTGGAGATACAGAATTTGATACTACACCACTTTGCTGACCGGGAGAAGCAGTTGTGCCAGATCCTAGAGACCGGAGGTTCTACACCCCTAAACTATGGAGATAACCCTACGGAAACTAATGTGGAGGTGATCGTTACAGTGCGACATTCCTCCTCAATAGCTCAGGCCTCACCTGATGAGTGTGGGTCCTGATCACCTCAGCTGATCAATGACGATTCTGAACTCTCCCAGGGAACTTTTACAGAGGCAGCTGGAAGATCAGCCGATGGGTCTAAGCTAGTAGATTGCACTACCTACCTTATAGAGCTCCTGGTCTCTAACCAATTATCAGATTGTCTGTCTTCAGAGGAGAGGAGCGGCACATCAGCGGCGTCTCAGGACGCCTTAAAAATAACTAACAAGAACATCACATATTTTTTTAGAACTTTTACACATGTATGGCAATCGTCCTCTTTGAGTATGGAGATGACAGCTGAAAAGTACTGCCTCGTGGCTGGAGGTGGTGGACTTGTATATCGGATTTATGGTTGGAGACAATCACGGAGGCCGCAATCCAAGCCCCATCGCTTCTTAGTGGAGCGGGTGAAATCGCCCTTGCTATCTTTATGGGAAACCTTGCCTCCCCACGTTGCTCAGGCATTAAGAAGAGGAGTGGGCTAAACTTACCATAATTTGCAAACTCCAGCAGTATAAACAGTATGGCAATTATTAGAATATTGACACGGTTCACTAACTGATACCTATTACGCTACCATTTTATTATTATGCTGGCCATATCATTCCTTGAGGGCAATTTACCTTTCTATAATTTCCCCTTACACTGACCAAACGTGCCCTAATGAAGGTGATTGAGCCTGATGCTTGGGAGATTTTTTGTTATTTCACGTTAATGTATATGCAAAATAACCCTCAGAAGTGCCGCTTTTTTATTGTTATGCCTGGGTTGAGCTGTTAGATCCCCTTACTACATCTTTTCTTATTAGTCCTGTATGTTCCTAATGCTAATATCTATAATGTTTTTTGGTTACATGTGCTATTAATAAAAGCAGGACCAGATTTAGTATATTTACGGAAACTTCCCTGTTTGCCCCATCTTGACGTGCTGCCATGGCCCGAGGTAGCATGGCATTAATATAATTAAAACAGAGAAGTTTATTAGGTCTGCTAGATGCCCCTACAGGGGACTAAGAAATAAGCATTGGTAAGTTATCAGCTAACTACACTTATTGTAAATAGCACACATATTCATATTTTCTAGAAGGTATCTCTATTACATCTTTCCCATATGAGTACACCTTATCTTCTCATAAAGGTAGTTGTTATAGAAGTGTATACCCAAATTAACATTGGCCACTAACTTTATGCTCCATATAGCTGAAATATTATCTCTATCACCTTATCTCCATATAGCGTGTGGCCTAAGCTTATTGGAAAAACTCTCTTATGTACATACTTGTTGAACTATGTACTATAGGCCTATTGATAATTATTTTGGTAAGTTTTATCTACTCCTGCAATTTATATTTGTTCCTGTGTCCTATTTGACTCTAGATTTGAACCTATTTGCTTTTATAAAATTACATTCCCTTGAAGGGCCCACAAGTGGCTCTATATTACAAGATATCCTCCTATACTCGTTAGATATTTATAAAGTTGTAGGTCCAAGAATGGCCTTAGTTTGTTAACGGAGGTGAAAAATTAGGTCTTAATTCTATAGGTCAGAAACTGATTATGACTTGTTTACTTATATCCATGATATTAACTAATCTACTTTGAACTTATGTATCCCTAATGTCTATTCACCTTTTTATGTATGACTTTGACATTGTTCTATCTGTGGTGAACTTTGCTTTACCAAGAGGATGTGGACATTCCTGTACATTGACCTTAAATGTTTGTTATATCATCGTTTTAGTCTCAAGTAAAACAAATATAAAAAAAAGAACAGGGCCCAGTACTTATCCCTGGGATACTCCACTGATTACCTTTGTCCAATCTGAGTATGATCCATTCACTACTACTCATTGCTCCCTATCTTTTATCCAGTTATTTATCCATAAGCTAACTTTTTTCGAATATGCTCATCAATATAATCCCTTATAATCCCTTCAAATATTTTCCCCACTATTGATTTCAGACTAACTGGTCTATAGCTTCTTGGCTCATCCCTGCTTCCCTTTTTGAAGAGTGACACCACATCAGCATTACGCCAATCCTGGGGTATTATGCCTGAGGATAATGAGTCTTGAATAATTAAGAGTAGAGGTTTGTCTATAACAGTGCTAAGTTCACGTAACACCCTTGGGTGTATTCCATCTGGGCCTGGAGTTTTATTTACCTTAATATTATCCATTTTTTTTCCTGATATCCTCTAGACATAACCCAGTTAATGGTATAGACTGGCATGTTCTATTTTGTTCCAAAGTATCATCCAATGGTTCCTCTCTTGTGCATACTGAAGAAAAAAACTGGTTTAGTACCTCAGCCTTCTCCCTGTCATTATTTATCATGCTACCCTCCACACATTTTAATGTACCTATATTATCCTATTATCCTTCTTAGATTTTTTGCTATTTATGTACTTAAATAACATTTTAGGGTTAGACTTAGAATCCTTTGAGGTTTAGTACCTCAGCCTTCTCCCTGTAACTGTTAATCATGCTACCCTCCACGCATTTTAATGTACCTATATTGTCCTTCTTAGATTTTTTGCTATTTATGTACTTAAAGAACCTTTTAGGGTTAGACTTTTCATTTTAAATTTTTGGCTAATTTGATTGTTTTTTTTTTGCATGCTTTTTACATTCCTTATAAATATGGAATGTTGAGTCTGTACTATTTTCTTTGAATAATTGAAATGCCCTACGTTTTTTCGTAATTTCTCTTAACACATTTTTATATAGACATGTTGGTTTGGATTTTTTATTTTTATTGTTGATATGTATATTTATTTAACAAAGTTTTAAATGTTATCCATTTATCCTCTATTTTTATTAGAGGATACTTTGTCCCAGTTTATGTTATTTAATGATTTCCTTAATTCGTTGAATTTTGCTTTCTTAAGATTAAAATTCTTAGTTAAACCTTTAAGACTCTGCTTATGAAAAGAGATTTCAAATGTGACCATGTTATGATCACTGATACCCAAATGTTCTTTGACTTCTATGTTTGAATGTTATAACAGGAATCAGGGCAGCTATAAAAAACAAGTAAGAGGATTACACTACCAGTATACTCAATAAAGCTACATCCTAAGTAGACAAATGTTCCTCAAATCAAATGTCTGTGAAAATATAAAAAAGAAACAATTTGGGAGAGCGCTACAAAAAGTAGCTAATTGAGGTAAAAATGTTATAATGCTAATATAGCTCCAAGATAAGTGTAAAAGATGTGGCAAGTAAGCTAAATAGCCTAAATGTGTGAGTTAAAGGGACACTAAACCCAAATTTTTGTCTTTCGTGATTCAGATAGAGCATGCAATTTTAAGCAACTTTCTAATTTACTCCGATCAAATTTTCTTCATTCTCTTGGTATTTTTATTTGAAAAGCAAGAATGTAAGTTTAGATGCCGGACCATTTTTGGTGAAGAACCTGGGTTGTTTTTGCTGATTGTTGGATAAATTAATCCACCAATAAACAAGTGCTGTCTGGGGTACTGAACCAAAAATTGGCTGGCTCCTTAGCTTAGATGCCTATTTTTTCAAATAAAGATAGCAAGAGAACTAGGAAAAATTGTTAATAGGAGTAAATTAGAAAGTTGTGTAAAATTGCATGCTCTATCTGAATCACGAAAAACATTTTTTGGGTTCAGTGTTCCTTTAAGATGGCTCTAATAGACTAAATAAAAATATGTGTCTTAAATAAAGTGATAATGGGCTAATTTGCCTACAAAAGTGTGCTAAAGAAAAAATATGTGTAAGAGTCCTCACTTAAAAGACAAAAAGTGATACTATTTTGTCTAGTGTGTATAGGAGTGCATATGTTTGTGCCGAAATAATATCAACAGGTGATAATGAAAACAGTGATAATGACCATAAATCTAGTGATAATATATGTGCAAAAGTCAAATACAGTTAAAGTTATAAATATTCACTATTTTATGCATAGGAATGTACAATATACATACAATAAAATAAACCATTTAAAATGAGCTAAAAAAAAATAAAAGATCAAAGAAGTTCTGTTGGTAAAAAGTTTCAAACAGATGGTACCATTTTGCAACGTTTGCCACATCTAACATCACCAACGCCGCCTGGATGGCATATTCTATCACTGTTTTGGTTTACCTGTGTAAGCTAACATCAGGCTCCACAACTCATCATCTGTATCACTGGACAGCCAAATACAATACCGCCGCTCGGTCGGCGCAACCTTTTTTTCATTGCCATGTAAGTACAGTACTAAGGTACGTACCATCTATAAACCATAGTTTGCACTGGAGTAATCACTTGTTCATTTTCATATGAATCTTTCTACAGCAAAAGGCTTGTCGTCACTATCCAATCCTGGTCCGTGTGTTTCTATTACCCAATCCTGGTTTGATTACACGCACCCCACGTGACCAGAAACACTTGGATTGCATTCAGATACCGCATAGTCGGTTTGTTTGTACTGGAGACGCTGCCTATACGGCACTTTACATTATTGCTGGGCTTATTTGAAAATTAGCACCACGACTTGCCACAAAGTCGGGTAAATATATTTATATATCAAGTTACTTTATACTGCAGTATTTATATTTTGTCTTATATCTTATGGTACCATCTGTTTGAAACTTTTTTCCAACAGAACTTCTTCGATCTTTTTTTTTTTTGAGCTCATTTTAAATTGTTTATTTTATTGTATATTGTAGATTCCTATGCAAAAAAAATGGATATTTATAACTTTAACTGTATTTGACGTTTGCGTATATATTATCACTAGATTTATGGTCATTATCACTGTTTTCATTATCACCTGTTGATATTATTTTGGCACAAACATATGCACTCTAACTTCTATACACACTAGACAATATATTATCACTTTTTGTCTTTCGAGTGAGGACTCTCGCACGTATTTTTTCTTTATGATTGATGATTTATATTTTAACAGCCACTAAATTATGCATAGCCCGGGCATGGAAAAGGCCAGATCCTCCACATCTTGTTGAAGTAAGTACAATGGTAGATTATATGGCCACAATGGAAAAACACTTTTTCAACTCAGTTGACCAAATGGAAAAGTACTGGTCCATTTGGGATTCGTAGATACTCAAATAACCTGGCCCTTGTTTCACCAATCTGTTCCTCCGCCACAATAATATAGGACAGTATTGTTTGGCCCCTACATTACAAATAGAGTCTCTGACTACCATAGCATAGGACAGTAGTATTATACCCTACCCCTTCTTTTCCTTTCCCTACATATATCCCCTCCTTCCCACTTTGCCTGAGTCCGTGTATGATGATAATTCTACAAATGTGAGAATTCACCTGAGACTAACACACATCCTAAATTAAAAAGGTAATGTACCATATTGCAAAGTTTGTAACAATAAAATGTATATAAATGATCACCTGTTTCATGTCTAGACTATGTTTTTGCTATTATTGATGATGACAAATATGTTTACAAAAGAACAAAATATATGTAACCATGTATAAACTGAAGACTTTATGTGTTGTAATATTGTTGTTGTTTTTTGAAAAATGAATTAAAAATATTTAAACAAAAAAATCTATCTATATCCCAGGGTCAACTCAACAGAATATCCAGGGATCCGAAGGCACAAATGATAGACACCTTAGTAAGTGCATGGAACTTTCATCTAGCCTATCCGTTTCCTCCATTTGTTCTTCTTCCAAGGGTCATTGCCCGAATCAAACAGAAGTCTGCATCAGTAATCCTGATAGCTCCAGTATGGCCCTGCAGAACATGGTATGCGGATCTAATTCAGATATCTTCTTCTCTTCCATGGCTTCTTCCTAAGAGGCAATATCTCGTGTCTCAAGGGCCTCTATTCAATCCAGATCTAAAATCTCTAAGTGGAGGTTAAACGCCTAATCCTGAGACATAGAGGTTTCTCAGACTCGGTAATTCACAGTTTTGTTACAATCTAGGAAACCTGTAACACAAAAGATTTATCATATGAACGGTGTTTTTCTAAGCCTTTTTCCAGGCATTCCTTTAGGATTCCTAGAATCCTTCAGTTTCTTTAGGATGGTCTTGACAAAGGATCGTCTGTTAGTACATTGAAGGGTCAAATTTCTGGCTTATCAGTTCTCTTTCACAAAAAGTAAGCTAAGATTCCGGATGTTTAGACCTTCATCTAAGCCTATCTCTCCTCAATCTCAATTTAGTTCTTTCAGTTCTCCAAGGCCCTCCTTTTGAACCTATGCATAGCATAGATATTAAGCTGTTATCCTGGAAGGTTATATTTCTTCTAACCATTTCCTCTGCTACAAGAGTCTCTGCAGTATCTGGTTTATCTTGTGAATCTCATTTTCTGTTTTTTTTTCATAAAGATAAGGCAGTCCTTTGTACTAAGTATGATTTTCTTCCTAAGGTTGTCTCTTCAGAAAATATTTACCAGGAGATTGTTCCATTATTGTGTCAATATCTCTTTAATGCTAAGGAATGGCATCTTCATAATCTTGATGTTGTTAGAGCGTTAACGTTTTATCTTCAAGCTACTAAAGATTTCAGACAAAGTTCTAGTTTAATTCTTCACTATTCTGGTTCTCGTAAAGGTCAGAAGGCTACTGCTATAGCTTTAGCTCCTTCACTCAAACAGGTAATTCACAAAGCTTACTTGGTGGCAGAAAAACCTCCCCCTAAGCGTATCACAGCTCATTCCACCAGATCAGTTGCTTCTTCCTGGGTTTTGAAAAATGACGCATCCTTGGAGAAGATTTGTAAAGCTGCAACTTGGTCGTCTCTGCATACTTTCTCCAAATTTTACAGTTTAGATGTATTTGCTTCTTGGGAAACAGCTTTTGGCAGAAAAGACTTTTAGGCCACAGTGTCCAGCAAATAGGGACTGCATTATTTTGTTCCATTCTTTCCTTACCATTGACTCTCAGCTTGTGTATTAACTCCCACATGTTAAGGATCCCTATGGAATCTCATCATCATATGAAAGAAAACAAAAAAATTTCTTACCTGATAAATTATTTTCTTTTAGGATATTAAGAGTCCCTAGGTCTCGCCCTTTTAAGTTTTTTTTTTTTTTTTTGGCAAAAGTTCTAATTTGCACCTCTTTAGACCCTGCTTTGTCTTTCCTACCCATCTGTTTCCTTTTCTCTGCTATGCATTAAACCGAGGAGAGATAGGAGGTAGGAGGGATTAAAGCTCTTGTGTGGGTTCTTGACCTCCTCCTAGTGGCGGGAATTATATCCCACATGTTAAGGATCCCTATGGACTCTTGTCATCCCGAAAGAAAATAATTTATCAGGTAAGCATAAATGTTGTGTTTGATTCTATTATGCTCTGTGAAACTCACTTTTAAATTACTGCTTTAGGTTTTCCTGCTTTATAGTATAGAGGTAGAAAACCCTTTATCCAAACTGCTTGGGACCGAAAAAAGGTTTGAATTTTTTTAAAAGTTTGGATTTTGGAAATTTTGTATCTTTAAAATGGGACAGTTTGGAGAGGGGATAGAAACAAGTGTAAACAGCAATATCTAATGTCATTTAGGCAATGTTTATTTGTCATAATTCAACTTATACATATAACCTAAAGGTAGTTTTATAAAAAAAATTATACTTTTGTATATATAGTACCATCAGATAGTACAGTACTGTAATTTCTAATTGAAAAGACGCAGGCAGAGAAGATAGTGATGTACAGACAGGGAAAAATGCTATTTTTGTTCATTTTAGTTTTAAAAAAAATATTATTAAAAAAGTTTGGATTTCAGAATAAGTTTGGATATTGGAATTCCGGATTTGGGTATTTATACCTGTACATAATTTTGAGGGTTTTTTTTACTGATTTCAAAGAAGCCTATTCTAATTCACTGCAATGGCTTTGCAAATGATTTAAACTTGTTCATATAGCAATACAAACAAATTGGTATGTTTTCTATTGATACTACAAAAGATACAAAACCTGTCGGATTTCTCGATTTTTCTTTGGAAATACAATTTTACTAAAATGTCTTTCACATATGAAGGGCGAAAACTAGACAGGAAAATTACCAATAGTAAGTTGTTTTTCATCACACAGCAGGGTGATGTTTTTTTAATTAGTGTTGTCAAGGACTAGCTTGCTCCTGCTTTGGTCTTAATGTCGGTAAAAAATGTTAATCTCTTAAATAAGCCTCAGTTGTTAATTTCTAATGTAGGTTGTTTTTTGCTTGACTCAGAGTGGAAATGTTTGTGTTGTCTGGGACAATCTGTTTAAGTTTAACCCTTGTGTTACAGCAAAGATCACACTGAAAGATTAATGAACTATATTAAAAGCTTTTTATCTAAATCCATATGTTTACCTAAAGTGGCAAAATTTTAACGAATATGTAAAAAAATAAATCATGTATAAAGGTAAAGTGCAAGTTCTTTACTATGTGCCGCTAAATAAATGGTAACAAGAAATTCAAAGACATAAAACAGACTTAAGAAAACGAATACAGGAGAACAAGGGCTCTGAGCCAAACAGCTTACAATCTACAAAAATGAACATTTAAACTACAAAGGGTATATTGATGTCCACATGATGGTCTGAAAATTCTTTGGTTAAGAGGTGAAGTGCCATGAGGTTGGAATCAGTACCCTTTAAAGGTTTAGAAATCTAAGTCTAAAAATACATTACAATAATTAGAAATATAAATTGAATAAAACATACCTAGTTTGACAAGGAAATTAAGCTTCTAAATATATAAAAATAGTTAATTGCTGATGCTGAACTTCTGGTCGTTACAACCCCCTAAAAGGAAACTTACCTACTTAACACTACTTGAACTAATAATAAAGACAGAGACAACAGAGAGCTGGGTTTTAAGACCATGTGAAATGGTCGCATTTATTTAACCTTAAATAAATAACTTGACTTCAACGGAAGTCGTAACTGAACTTTTGACCTGTGGCGGCATTCGAGGCCTAATACTAATATAACAGCTCCATATGACTAGAGGTCGCGGCCCAGATGTTATGGAATTGGAAAAATTCGCCAAGGGGGGCCGCAAAACGTGGCTACGACCTGAGGACATCTCCCCCGCCCATTAGCCTGACTGTCACCCCTACAGACTCTGCCCTCAGATGTTTAAGGCCACGTCCTCCCGCCGCTAGGAGATAAAAATTTTGCCTCTGCTTCAACCTATAAGGCACTGGTGGAACAAAGCCTTGCAGCAATAACCTCCAGGTAGCGGCTAAAGTTACTGCTAAGGGCTTACGTCGATTAGGCCAACTAACCCTATCCCCGCCTTAGACCTGCTAAAGAGCCAGCAACCATAAGGAAGCCATTTGCCTGAATGACGCCACTACTCGTTATAATATAACCATAAACACAGGGGTTGGGAGGGTGGGAAACTTTCTCCTTGAAAATCCCAGGCAGAAGAGGCAGGAATATTCCAGAACCTTCCTTATAACCTGGTAAGACTGGGACCTCCCCTAACTTTGCAACATTGTTGCTACTTACACTACACTGGGATTTTCACTACCCTGTCATGCTCAGGCCCTTAACTCCATTACAGGAGACTTTGCTACCTTACATTCCCCTAAGGGCTGATGCTGAACTTCTGGTCATTACAACCCCCTAAAAGGAAACTTACCTACTTAACACTACTTGAACTAATAATAAAGAAACAGACAACAGAGAGCTGGGTTTTAAGACCATGTGAAATAGTCGCATTTATTTAACCTTAAATAAATAACTTGACTTCAACGGAAGTCGTAACTGAACTTTTGACCTGTGGCGGCATTTGAGGCCTAATACTAATATAACAGCTCCATATGACTAGAGGTTGCGGCACAGATGTTATGGAATTGGAAACATTTGCCAAGGGGGGCCGCAAAACGTGGCTCCCCCCCATTCCTTCTAGGAGGCGCAGACGTCCTAAGGGATCTTCAGCCAGCAGACCCGCGGGGCGGGGGCCCCCAGGTCATGACCTGAGGACATCTCCCCCGCCCATTAGCCCGACTGTCACTCCTACAGACTCTGCCCTCAGATGTTTAAGGCCACAACCTCCCACCACAAGAGACAGGATTTCTCTGCAAAAACTGACTCTTGCCGCCACAAATCAAATATGGGTAACTAAGGACCTTTTGAGGTCCGCCATGAAGATCAACAGTCCCTGATCAGTCAGATGGACTCCGTCAGGGCAATACAGCTGCTTTTATCCGCAGAAATCTGCTCATGGCGGACCACAAAACCCCCTACAGCCACCACCGCTCTACCCAGCTCCCTGTTGACCTTCTTTCTCACCCTATAAGCTGTTTTGGGCGTGGGACAATATCGCCAACACAACCTATGGATTATGTTGGACCAAGCCAACTTCACCCCCGGGAATGTCACGCAAATCCACCGGACATCCGACCTCATGATGTTGATGAGGTCCAAAGCCGGTGCGCAACCAAGATCATTGCCTCCCATGTGCAAAATGATGATGTGAGGCTGCCCCCATCTGTGCCTGGCGTCTTGAAGGAGGGGAGGCAAACCACTCCACTGTAAGCCTCTGCGTCCCAACCATCTCACTGAAGCCTTTGACACCGCTATCCCCAGTTGCTGCCTGTCGGGATGGGAGAGCGCCCGCAGGGCCACCCAGTGAACGTAGGAGTGCCCCACAATCCAAACACGGGTAGAGACCCCCACTACACCTAAAATGGATAACAGTGATTAAGGACTGCAACGCCCAAAGCGTCTGGGCTATGCGCTAACTGGCAATCCGCCCCACCCCCCAGTCTCTCCTAAGCCTCAGTAGGAGGTTGCACGTATCCCTTGTAGCAATTTGACCTCCATCTGCCTAATCTCTGGATACTCTGCACGTCCCATCCCAACGCAGCCGCGCTGGTCGCTGCCCCTATGTGGAAAGAATGAGGAGTAATCCTACATTTTCCCAAGCCAGCTGCAATCACCGTTCTCTTCAAGACTGCGGTGAACTGGTACCTGGACAGGTTAGACCCGTCCGCATGCACCAGGAACTGTGGCTTGTCCTGCGTACGCAGCGCTATATAGGCCTTGGTTGCCCGCACCGGGCATGCCTCCGAACCTGAGGGGGCGAGGGTTACCCACGCCCCCTTCCCGTCCTGGTCCGTCTTGGAATGAGGGATGAACAATATCATGTTATCCCCGGCCCATTTGACATGGGCCATCTGTATCCCAGACTTAACTGCCTGCTTAGAAGCAGATACTAACTCCCCAGGCCTGAGTGCAGCGAAGGCACATTCAAACAAGGCTTTCTCATAGGCGTCATTGCAAACCGAGTCTAACGCCCCTATCAGCCCAAGCAGCCGGTGTGAGGTTACTGGCTCTCTCACATCGCGCAACTGCCCTTCTAACCTGCCCCACCCTTTTATTATCTGCCTTACCAAGAAGCTTTTTGTCACGTTGGGGTATTCCAACAGGTGGCAGAAAAAGGATACGGCAGCTATTTTTATGGAGATTGCCCCTTTGGATGTCCCCCGTCGCTGCCACCGGGCAAGCCAACTCAGAAATAATTCCCTAGGGACTTCCCGTAAGCTTACGGCATGCGCTGAGCAATATTCTACCCACTCACCCCAATGCTGTGCGTAAGCTCTCCAAGTGCTCAGAGCCAACGACGCCTGCACTAAGTGTCGAATGGAATTTTAATCCCCGCCACCTGCCAAACAGAAGGAGGACAGGGTAAGCCTTGTGCTGCAGCATTTGGCGCCAGCTTGCGGAACTGCTCCCACTGAAACCTCGACAGAGCATCCGCCAAGGTGTTATTCACCCCTGGGACATGCCGCGCCACAAACTGAATGTTATGCTGCAAGCACCGAAGCACCAGGTGCCGTATATAACGTACGACCACTGGTGATGACGCAGATAGCCTGTTGATGGCGAACACAATGCTAGCATTGTCCGTCCAAAACACAATGAACCTATCTTTCAGAACCCATCCCCACAACTCCATCGCTACCACTATTGGAAAGAGTTCCAACAGTGTCAGGTTCCTAGTCATCCCTGCCTGCACCCATGCCAAAGGCCATGGTTCCGCACTCCACTGACCGTCGAGGTAAGCCCCATAGCCATATGCCCCAGCTGCGTCAGTGAAGAGGTGAGCTGCCTGGCTTGATGCCCTCGGCGCCCTCCATAACAGCGTCCCATTAAAGTCCGTGAGAAACCTTTCCCAAACTTGGAGGTCCTCCCGCATCTTGTTGGACACCTTTATGACCCGTGCGCGTAGAGGGGCGGTCAACTTGGCCTCCATCCTCCTATTAAAGGCGCGACCCATGGGAATCACCTTACATGCGAAATTGAGGAGACCCAACACAGAATTATAGCTCCTTTAAATGCATGAATGGTGCCGCCATTGCCTTGCGGACTTCCGCAAGCATGGCGCCCACTTTGTCATCAGGGAGACGACATAGCCTTGCAGCAGTGTCAATCTCAATCCCCAAGAAAGTCCTGGGTCTTGTCTTCCGCCAGCGTTACTGCCATAAGTTGGGCACATTCCTGCGTGTCAGCCCTGCCAACCATCAGAAAGTCATCGAGGTAATGCGCCACAAGACTGAACAGCCCATGGGCAAGCATTTGTCCGGCCGCCCTGATGAGCTCAAGGGCTTGGTCGAATGACTGGTAAGACACCGAACTGATCGCCGGGTCAATTGCGTCGTTAACCGAACCGCCCTTTGGGTAGGATAAGTGCTGGATAAGGCAAAATTTCCCTGGGTCCTTCTTGGGGACTACCCCCAACGGTGATATTACCAACCCCTGTATGGGTGGCACATCAAATGGGCCAGTGAACCTTCCGAGGGAAAGCTCCTTTACCAGCTTTGTCCTAACCTCATGCGGCATCTCATATGCCGACTTCAGGTTCCTGTGAGACTCTGAGCCCACCACTTTACCCTGTGTCGGGATTCGGAAACCCTCCGATATCCCCCCTAGCAGAAGGGCCACGGCCTCCCTATCAGGGTAGGCCGCCAGCCAACGCCTAATTGAGCCCAGCTTCAGGAGGGGTGGCGCCCTTTGGGCTAGCGCCCCCTTTTGCTCCTCTGCCGGTGCCCCCTTCCCGTCTTTTAGGGCAATCACAGCCTGGGTGTTGTCCGCCGCAATACATACAGTCGTGGCGAAAGGAACAGGATGCCCCTTTGTCGCATTGCTTTCCTTTGAAGCGCCAGCATTCTCTGCTGCGCCGCCTAACGACGCTCTGGGCTTTTTGTGGACCCAAGCGGCTTGTCGTGACGCCACTCTTTTCGGTAGTGAGCAAGGACCACAAATCCAGATCCTTAACCCCAAAGTTAAGGACCGGATTGCCCACCATCTTTCGGCGGAGCTCACTATCGTATGTCCGCCACATTCCTTCGCCAAATCTATTATGGATTTGTTCAATGATCTCCGCGTATTTTATAACGTCCCCTGCTGCCTCTGGCCTCTGCTCTATGTAGCAGGATGAGAACACCCGGAAGCAACGCCTACACTCATCAAACGTGTCTGGCCGCTGGAATTTTTTGGGGCCCGTACCGTCCTCGCTTCGCTCCTTCTCTCTCTGGGCCTCTAATGACAGTTAAAAAATATTCACATATTTGTGATCCCTAATTTTTTGAACTGTCTTGGCCTTCAAGTGAGCGTGAAGGCAGTGGATTTTACAGGGGTAGGAGTCTCCCTGCAGAGCCATCTGCCTGGCGCTAGCTTTGCTCCCCTGTTGCGGCACTGCGCCTACTACCCCTGAGGAGATACTGGCTCCAGCTAGCCCTATGCCTTGTTCCGCTGCCGCCCGCGACTGCTCAAGTAGGCCTACACTCCTACCCTGCGCTCGCTCCGCCACTAACAGCTTAAGCATCCTAAACATGCGCCTGTGCCCCTTACTATTCAGACCCATCTTCCTACCCCCATCTGAATCAGAGTCTGAGCTGGTGCCTGCGCTAAGTGTGTGCGACAACAATGACAATTGGTTCTCACCAGTCCCTGAAGTAGAGGGTGCCAAGGTTGCTGCCGTTGCTCCTGAGGGTCCTTCTCCAGCTTGCCAATTTGCTGCCTGTTCCACCACATTGGCCATCCCTGCTGCCGAAGAAGCTGATCCAGCGCTCTGTAAGGGAGAGAGAAAGGAGAGGGGAGTACCCAGGCTGACCAATGCTGAACTCACACTGTGCCCAACCAATGGGGTAGACACCCTTGGAGGCGCAGCATCAACTACACCACTAACATCACCCAAATTGCTAGCATTCTCCCACTGAGGTGCATTCACACTATTAGCATTCCTGCTATGCCCTCCAGATGCCTCTCGTGTAACCACACCACTCATGCTTGCCCTCGATGCTTCCGATACTGATAGGCCCCTGGGAGCCTCATGCACATCCTGATAGCCTGCACCAAACTGCGGCCTATGATCCCCTCGCAGGTTAATACCCCTTGTACTGATGGACCTGGTCCCCTGAAGCACCCTCTTGTGATGGTACGCCCCCTGCTCATCCATGCCACTCTTGCACTCCTCACACTTTTTGCAGAGCGTTGCGCAGCGGAGCTGGCCAGCCCGGGCACTCCCCACTCACCTCCGGTAAGTACCCGGCTTGGCCTCTTCCTTAGCCTCCCACGCCCTGCTGCCGCTCCCGGCCTTAAATAGGCCCACTACAGCCGCTGCGGCCTCCGGTGTCATACCGGAGGCCGTAAGAGCCCCAACACCGGCCTCCAAGTCCTGCGCTAGATTAGGGGCTATTAGTTCCCCTGCTGCGCCCTCCGTGCCCGGAGCCATGCCAGCAGCAGACCCAGAGGGCCCAGCAATAGCCAGGGAAGCAGGTGGTGGTGGTCCAGGGGGTGTAGCGCAATGGGAGTCACTAGTGGTAGACATAGCGGGCCTAGGGCCCAGGACTCAAACTAAAGGCCTGTTTTTTCGAGGTGTAGGTGGGATCACATCCTCAATGTCTTCCTCCTGTCTTCTAGGTGTTGTCCTGCGTGTGGTCACCCCTGCCATGTCCCTGAATCGCTGAGGCAAAGCCGAAGTCCTCTTGAATCTAGACATCTCTGCAAAGTTGATCACAGGAAACTTTCTCCTTGAAAATCCCAGGCAGAAGAGGCAGGAATATTCCAGAACCTTCCTTATAACCTGGTAAGACTGGGACCTCCCCTAACTTTGCAACATTGTTGCTACTTACACTACACTGGGATTTTCACTACCCTGTCATGCTCAGGCCCTTAACTCCATTACAGGAGACTTTGCTACCTTACATTCCCCTTATATCTTCCATAAAACAAATGTCAACGGCCGCCCATAAAAGTAGGCAGAGCAATATTAAAAAATATAGCCATGCAACATCCAATCACTACTTATTTGCGCCCACTTATTTAGAATATTTATAATCCATTATGTATGAAAACATTGAATGCGCACTTGTGGCTAAAACGCTCATCCGACATCTTTGTTACTCCTAAGGAACACATGTGTAGTATATATTTCTATATGAAAATAATACAATTTGCTCGTCAGTTGTCGCGTGGTTATAATTCTTACCTAAATCTGATTTGATGATGCTGCTCCGTGTCATCCTCTAACTGTGACTGCACTGCATCTCTGGTGAGCCCCTCCCTCCTCCCACCTTGGGTGATGACGTGCCTACAGACACCAGAGTCTTCTGACGCAATATGCGCATGCATTAATTCATATCTATTGAAACTGCACATGCAGGCCGCCATGATTGTTCTACTCAGGTAGAACACAGTAATACGCTGGGCATAATGAGAATAACGAGTGGTTTGGCAGCAATAAGATTTTTATATGGAAAATACAGGAAAGCTAAAAAAAAAACTTAATACATGTTATTTGCATTTTTAAAATGCTTTTCACAATGTTTTTAATTCTGGAAAATGACATAAAACAAATTGGGATAGAGACAAAATATAATAATATGTAATTTAATTACTTTACTTGCAAATTTATGCTGCAGTGCCTCGCCATTAACCCTTTCTTTTTAGTTTCTGAATTGTAAAGCTCTAACTCCCCCCACACAATTCCTTTTATGGCTTTATCTATATCTATGGTTGCTTTTGGTAGAATGCAAAAGTGAATAGGGATTATCTGCTGGAGCATGCCTAGAAGCTGTGAACTAATTGAAAAACAATGCCTGTATCTAAACACTGATAAGGGGGGGGGGGGTGGAGTTGTCTTCCCCAGGCAGCTTAGCTATGTAATTCATTTTGTTTATTTTTGAAAATTATTTTAAAATACTTGCCAGCATTTTTTTTATTTTTTTTATGCAATCTATTTTTAATTAATTAGCCCTTTTAGGATATGCACAGATCTCAACATGTTTTATGGCCCTTTTTAGGGGGAGGGGGTGGATAGGTCATTAATGTCTAATTTTAAGAGTTGTCCAAACCCTAGGCCTCAGGTTAATGGCTAGATTAATAAATGCTTGAAAGATTACTGAGGTTCCTCGTTTGTGAAGTCAAGATTATATTCAAAATGTATTGATAATCTCTTATATGTTCTATAGGTTATTTTGTGGACATTCTTTGCTTTTAATGCTTGTAGTTGCACTTGGTGCCCAATGCAGATGCGCATTAGCAATGTTTACTGGTGGCAGCCATCTTTAAATGGCCCTACCAGTAAATGGAAACTTGAGATTGGGGGTGGGGTGAAGGCGTCCCTTAACCTTTTTTTTTTTACCAGGGTCACCATGGGTTATTATTCTGCCCTCACATAAGTGTGCCCACTAGATTAAAATCTCTTTACTAAAAAAATGGAAATGTCTTCATACATAAATAATTATATAGCAATATTACATAATCATTCAACAGAAATAGCATTACAAGAGATAAACCTAAAATTCTCTGCTTCGACCACTAGGCTGCCCGGTATAGCAAATCTAAAGCATTTTAAATGAACATAAATTTGTTGGATGCCAAAAATGAGTGCAAATTACTAGGGAATGACCTGGCCCAAGAGAATATGAAAGCCGAAGCGCATGTGATTAAAAAGGAGGCAAAATCTGCGTACATTTAGCCCTGACTGGTGAACCTGAGGATA